>NW_028173980.1:0-1000 GCF_963971535.1 Notolepis coatsorum | reverse complement strand
ACCATCTAGTGGCAGGGTGTTGTCTGCAGCACCATCTAGTGGCAGGGTGTTGTCTCACCTCCACTCAGCCTCCAGGTGCTGCTGCTCGTAGCGCAGCCGCAGCTCAGACACAGACAGGTCAGGGTGGAGCCAGTGGATCTCAGACGACTTCAGGTGCTTCAGGACCAGGCCGTAGCACAGGGGGTGCTTGATCCCCGGGCCCACACACCCACTGGAGAGCACCACCCTGATGATAGCCTGGGGGGGGGAGAGAGAGAGAGAGAGAGAGAGAGAGAGAGAGAGAGAAGAGAGGAGAGAGAGAGAGAGAGAGAGAGAGAGAGAGAGAGAAGAGAGAGAGAGAGAGAGAGAGAGAGAGAGAGAGAGAGAGAGAGAGAGAGAGAGAGAGAGAGAGAGAGAGAGAGACAGACAGACAGACAGACAGACAGACAGACAGACAGACAGACAGACAGACAGACAGACAGACAGACAGGCAGGCAGACAGACAGACAGACAGACAGACAGACAGACAGACAGACAGACAGACAGACAGACAGACAGACAGACAGACAGACAGACAGACAGACAGACAGACAGACAGACAGACAGACAGACAGACAGACAGACAGACAGACAGACAGACAGACAGACAGACAGACAGACAGACAGACAGACAGACAGACAGACAGACAGACAGACAGACAGACAGACAGACAGACAGACAGACAGACAGACAGACAGACAGACAGACAGACAGACAGACAACAGACAGACAGACAGACAGACAGACAGACAGACAGACAGACAGACAGACAGACAGACAGACAGACAGACAGACAGACAGACAGACAGACAGACAGACAGACAGACAGACAGACAGACAGACAGACAGACAGACAGACAGACAGACAGACAGACAGACAGACAGACAGACAGACAGACAGACAGACAGCAGACAGACAAGACAGACAGACAGACAGATAGAGAGACATATAGATATAGATATATATAGAGAGAGACAGGG
>NW_028173981.1:25000-50667 GCF_963971535.1 Notolepis coatsorum | reverse complement strand
TAATTAAACCCCCCCCCCCCACACACCTGTGACTCGTCAGGGGGGGGAGGGGGGGGTGGAGCCTCATTTCCTCATGAATCACTGTTCACCTGGGCCGCGGGGGGGGGGGGGGGGGGTTGTGGAGGGGGGGGGGGGGGGGGTTGTGGAGGGAGGGGGGGGGTTGTGGAGGGAGGGGTTGAGTTGTGGAGGGAGGGGGGGTGGGTTGTGGAGGGAGGGGGTGGGTTGTGGAGGGGGGGGGGGTGGGTTGTGGAGGGGGGGGGGGTGGGTTGTGGAGGGAGGGGGGTAGGTTGTGGAGGGGGGGGGGGGTTGTGGAGGGGGGGGGTGGGTTGTGGAGGGGGGGGGGGTGAGTGCGTCTTTAGTCGACGGCGAAATATTGGACGTGTTTCGGCTGCTGTCCTAACTGGGTGGGTAGTTCATTCCACCATTGTGGGGCGAGGACCGAGAATAGGCGCCTTCTCCTTGATGACCCTCCCGGAGCTCGGATAGGAGGAGTGGGTCTGAGGCGGCCAGAAGATGCAGAGCGTCGGGGTCTTGAGGGTGTGTAGTCAGAAGATGCAGAGCGTAGGGGTCTTGAGGGTGTGTAGTTAGAAGATGCAGAGCGTCGGGGTCTTGAGGGTGTGTAGTTAGAAGATGCAGAGCGTAGGGGTCTTGAGGGTGTGTAGTTAGAAGATGCAGAGCGTCGGGGTCTTGAGGGTGTGTAGTTAGAAGATGCAGAGCGTCGGGGTCTTGAGGGTGTGTAGTTAGAAGATGCAGAGCGTAGGGGTCTTGAGGGTGTGTAGTTAGAAGATGCAGAGCGTAGGGGTCTTGAGGGTGTGTAGTTAGAAGATGCAGAGCGTAGGGGTCTTGAGGGTGTGTAGTTAGAAGATGCAGAGCGTAGGGGTCTTGAGGGTGTGTAGTTAGAAGATGCAGAGCGTCGGGGTCTTGGGGGTGTGTAGTTAGAAGATGCAGAGCGTAGGGGTCTTGGGGGTGTGTAGTTAGAAGATGCAGAGCGTAGGGGTCTTGAGGGTGTGTAGTTAGAAGATGCAGAGCGTAGGGGTCTTGAGGGTGTGTAGTTAGAAGATGCAGAGCGTAGGGGTCTTGAGGGTGTGTAGTTAGAAGATGCAGAGCGTAGGGGTCTTGGGGGTGTGTAGTTAGAAGATGCAGAGCGTCGGGGTCTTGAGGGTGTGTAGTTAGAAGATGCAGAGCGTAGGGGTCTTGAGGGTGTGTAGTTAGTTAGAGACCATTGACAAATATAAGTTCTGCCTTTCACGAGAGTTCACCCTGTTCTGATGAAGACCGGTGCTGCTCAGATCATAGTCATCATACAGGTACTGGAGCTGCTCAGACTGGGACCAGAGAAGACAGTGAAGACAGTGAAGACAGTGAAGACAGTGAAGACAGTGAAGACAGAAGACAGTGAAGACAGTGAAGACAGTGAAGACAGTGAAGACAGTGAAGACAGTGAAGACAGTGAAGACAGAAGACAGTGAAGACAGTGAAGACAGTGAAGACAGTGAAGACAGAAGACAGAAGACAGAAGACAGAAGACAGAAGACAGTGAAGACAGAAGACAGAAGACAGAAGACAGTGAAGACAGTGAAGACAGAAGACAGAAGACAGAAGACAGAAGACAGAAGACAGAAGACAGTGAAGACAGTGAAGACAGAAGACAGAAGACAGAAGACAGGAGACAGTGAAGACAGAAGACAGAAGACAGTGAAGACAGAAGACAGTGAAGACAGAAGACAGTGAAGACAGAAGACAGTGAAGACAGAAGACAGTGAAGACAGAAGACAGAAGACAGAAGACAGTGAAGACAGAAGACAGTGAAGACAGTGAAGACAGAAGACAGAAGACAGTGAAGACAGAAGACAGAAGACAGAAGACAGAAGACAGTGAAGACAGAAGACAGAAGACAGAAGACAGTGAAGACAGTGAAGACAGAAGACAGAAGACAGAAGACAGTGAAGACAGAAGACAGAAGACAGAAGACAGAAGACAGTGAAGACAGAAGACAGAAGACAGAAGACAGAAGACAGTGAAGACAGAAGACAGAAGACAGAAGACAGAAGACAGAAGACAGAAGACAGTGAAGACAGAAGACAGAAGACAGAAGACAGAAGACAGAAGACAGAAGACAGTGAAGACAGAAGACAGAAGACAGTGAAGACAGAAGACAGTGAAGACAGTGAAGACAGAAGACAGAAGACAGAAGACAGTGAAGACAGAAGACAGAAGACAGTGAAGACAGTGAAGACAGAAGACAGAAGACAGTGAAGACAGAAGACAGTGAAGACAGAAGACAGAAGACAGAAGACAGTGAAGACAGAAGACAGTGAAGACAGAAGACAGAAGACAGTGAAGACAGAAGACAGTGAAGACAGAAGACAGAAGACAGTGAAGACAGAAGACAGAAGACAGTGAAGACAGAAGACAGTGAAGACAGAAGACAGAAGACAGAAGACAGTGAAGACAGAAGACAGTGAAGACAGAAGACAGTGAAGACAGTGAAGACAGAAGACAGTGAAGACAGAAGACAGAAGACAGTGAAGACAGAAGACAGAAGACAGTGAAGACAGAAGACAGTGAAGACAGAAGACAGTGAAGACAGAAGACAGTGAAGACAGAAGACAGAAGACAGAAGACAGAAGACAGTGAAGACAGTGAAGACAGAAGACAGTGAAGACAGAAGACAGACAGAAGACAGAAGACAGAAGACAGAAGACAGTGCAGACAGAAGACAGAAGACAGAAGACAGTGAAGACAGAAGACAGTAAAGACAGAAGACAGAAGACAGTGAAGACAGAATAATAATAATAATGGATTGGATTTATATAGCGCTCTTCGTGACACCCCAGAGACCCCAGAGCGCTTACAGAGTCCATTATTCGTTCATACACAGTCATACCGGTGGTGGTAAACTACAGAACACAGTGAAGACAGAAGACAGTGAAGACAGAAGACAGAAGACAGTGAAGACAGTGAAGACAGAAGACAGTGAAGACAGAAGACAGAAGACAGTGAAGACAGTGAAGACAGAAGACAGAAGACAGTGAAGACAGTGAAGACAGAAGACAGAAGACAGAAGACAGTGAAGACAGTGAAGACAGAAGACAGAAGACAGAAGACAGAAGACAGAAGACAGTGAAGACAGAAGACAGTGAAGACAGAAGACAGAAGACAGAAGACAGTGAAGACAGAAGACAGAAGACAGAAGACAGAAGACAGTGAAGACAGAAGACAGAAGACAGTGAAGACAGAAGACAGAAGACATTGAAGACAGAAGACAGTGAAGACAGAAGACAGAAGACAGTGAAGACAGAAGACAGAAGACAGAAGACAGAAGACAGAAGACAGAAGACAGTGAAGACAGTGAAGACAGAAGACAGTGAAGACAGAAGACAGAAGACAGTGAAGACAGAAGACAGAAGACAGTGAAGACAGAAGACAGTGAAGACAGAAGACAGAAGACAGAAGACAGTGAAGACAGAAGACAGTGAAGACAGAAGACAGTGAAGACAGTGAAGACAGAAGACAGTGAAGACAGAAGACAGAAGACAGTGAAGACAGAAGACAGAAGACAGTGAAGACAGAAGACAGTGAAGACAGAAGACAGTGAAGACAGAAGACAGTGAAGACAGAAGACAGAGAAGACAGAAGACAGTGAAGACAGAAGACAGAAGACAGTGAAGACAGAAGACAGTGAAGACAGAAGACAGTGAAGACAGAAGACAGTGAAGACAGAAGACAGAAGACAGAAGACAGTGAAGACAGAAGACAGTGAAGACAGAAGACAGAAGACAGTGAAGACAGAAGACAGAAGACAGTGCAGACAGAAGACAGAAGACAGAAGACAGTGAAGACAGAAGACAGTAAAGACAGAAGACAGAAGACAGTGAAGACAGAAGACAGTGAAGACAGAACACAGTGAAGACAGAACACAGTGAAGACAGAAGACAGTGAAGACAGAAGACAGAAGACAGTGAAGACAGTGAAGACAGAAGACAGTGAAGACAGAAGACAGAAGACAGTGAAGACAGTGAAGACAGAAGACAGAAGACAGTGAAGACAGTGAAGACAGAAGACAGAAGACAGAAGACAGTGAAGACAGTGAAGACAGAAGACAGAAGACAGAAGACAGAAGACAGAAGACAGAAGACAGAAGACAGTGAAGACAGAAGACAGTGAAGACAGAAGACAGAAGACAGAAGACAGTGAAGACAGAAGACAGAAGACAGAAGACAGTGAAGACAGAAGACAGTGAAGACAGAAGACAGAAGACAGTGAAGACAGTGAAGACAGAAGACAGTGAAGACAGAAGACAGAAGACAGTGAAGA
Source organism: Notolepis coatsorum (assembly GCF_963971535.1). Classification (NCBI taxonomy): domain Eukaryota; kingdom Metazoa; phylum Chordata; class Actinopteri; order Aulopiformes; family Paralepididae; genus Notolepis; species Notolepis coatsorum. Next base: position 46,350 of record NW_028173981.1, on the reverse strand, counting down.
CAGTGAAGACAGAAGACAGAAGACAGTGAAGACAGTGAAGACAGAAGACAGAAGACAGAAGACAGAAGACAGTGAAGACAGTGAAGACAGAAGACAGAAGACAGAAGACAGAAGACAGTGAAGACAGAAGACAGTGAAGACAGAAGACAGAAGACAGAAGACAGTGAAGACAGAAGACAGAAGACAGAAGACAGAAGACAGTGAAGACAGAAGACAGAAGACAGTGAAGACAGAAGACAGAAGACATTGAAGACAGAAGACAGTGAAGACAGAAGACAGAAGACAGTGAAGACAGAAGACAGAAGACAGAAGACAGAAGACAGAAGACAGAAGACAGTGAAGACAGTGAAGACAGAAGACAGTGAAGACAGAAGACAGAAGACAGTGAAGACAGAAGACAGAAGACAGTGAAGACAGAAGACAGTGAAGACAGAAGACAGAAGACAGAAGACAGTGAAGACAGAAGACAGTGAAGACAGAAGACAGTGAAGACAGTGAAGACAGAAGACAGTGAAGACAGAAGACAGAAGACAGTGAAGACAGAAGACAGAAGACAGTGAAGACAGAAGACAGTGAAGACAGAAGACAGTGAAGACAGAAGACAGTGAAGACAGAAGACAGTGAAGACAGAAGACAGAAGACAGAAGACAGTGAAGACAGTGAAGACAGTGAAGACAGAAGACAGAAGACAGTGAAGACAGAAGACAGAAGACAGAAGACAGTGCAGACAGAAGACAGAAGACAGAAGACAGTGAAGACAGAAGACAGTGAAGACAGAACACAGTGAAGACAGAAGACAGTGAAGACAGAAGACAGAAGACAGTGAAGCCAGTGAAGACAGAAGACAGTGAAGACAGAAGACAGAAGACAGTGAAGACAGTGAAGACAGAAGACAGAAGACAGTGAAGACAGTGAAGACAGAAGACAGAAGACAGAAGACAGTGAAGACAGAAGACAGTGAAGACAGAAGACAGTGAAGACAGAAGACAGAAGACAGAAGACAGTGAAGACAGAAGACAGAAGACAGAAGACAGAAGACAGAAGACAGTGAAGACAGAAGACAGAAGACAGTGAAGACAGAAGACAGAAGACATTGAAGACAGAAGACAGTGAAGACAGAAGACAGAAGACAGTGAAGACAGAAGACAGAAGACAGAAGACAGAAGACAGAAGACAGTGAAGACAGAAGACAGAAGACAGTGAAGACAGTGAAGACAGTGAAGACAGAAGACAGTGAAGACAGAAGACAGAAGACAGAAGACAGAAGACAGTGAAGACAGAAGACAGAAGACAGAAGACAGAAGACAGAAGACAGTGAAGACAGAAGACAGAAGACAGAAGACAGAAGACAGAAGACAGTGAAGACAGTGAAGACAGAAGACAGAAGACAGTGAAGACAGAAGACAGAAGACAGAAGACAGTGAAGACAGAAGACAGAAGACAGAAGACAGTGAAGACAGAAGACAGAAGACAGTGAAGACAGAAGACAGAAGACAGTGAAGACAGTGAAGACAGTGAAGACAGAAGACAGAAGACAGAAGACAGTGAAGACAGAAGACAGAAGACAGTGAAGACAGTGAAGACAGAAGACAGAAGACAGAAGACAGTGAAGACAGTGAAGACAGAAGACAGAAGACAGTGAAGACAGAAGACAGAAGACAGAAGACAGAAGACAGTGAAGACAGAAGACAGAAGACAGAAGACAGAAGACAGTGAAGACAGAAGACAGAAGACAGAAGACAGTGAAGACAGAAGACAGAAGACAGTGAAGACAGTGAAGACAGTGAAGACAGAAGACAGAAGACAGTGAAGACAGAAGACAGAAGACAGAAGACAGAAGACAGAAGACAGTGAAGACAGAAGACAGTGAAGACAGAAGACAGAAGACAGAAGACAGTGAAGACAGAAGACAGTGAAGACAGAAGACAGTGAAGACAGAAGACAGAAGACAGAAGACAGAAGACAGTGAAGACAGAAGACAGAAGACAGTGAAGACAGAAGACAGAAGACAGAAGACAGAAGACAGAAGACAGTGAAGACAGAAGACAGAAGACAGAAGACAGTGAATAATAATAATAATAAAATAATAATAATAATAATAATAATAATAATAATAATAATAATAATAATAATAATAATAATAATAATAATAATAATAATAATAATAATAATAATAACAATAATAATAATAATAATAATAATAATAATAATAATAATAATAATAATAATAATAATAATAATAATAATAATAATAATAATAATAATACACTTTATTTGTATCGCACCTTTCATACAGAAACTGCAGCTCAAAGTGCTTCACAATCACAACAGAAAAAAAACAGGCATAAAATGAGCACATAAAGTGCAGACGTATAAAATCACAGTTTTTCCACGTTAGGATCTAACATCCCAACAGGCCACCTTGTTTATGGTTTGATTCAGTTTTAAATAATAAAAAAAGTAAAATAGTGCAATAGTACAGTGCAATACAATTGTAGGAATAGAATAGATTAAAAAAAATATATAAAATAATACAGTGCAATAATAGAATAGTAGAATAGAATAGATAGTAAAAGTATGCAATAGAATGGACAGAGTAAAATAGCGCTACAGTACAATCAACAGCGGGGTGTATTAGAAGGCTATAGGTGAAGAGGTACGTTTTTAGCTTGTTTTTGAAAATATTAAGAGATCCAGCTTCCCTAATGTCCATATTAGGTAGTGTGTTCCATAACTTTGGTGCATAGTTTGCAAAGGCTGCATCCCCGCATTTTCCTTAGACTGTGGCTTGGAACCTTCAATAGAAGACAGAAGACAGTGAAGACAGGAGACAGTCCCGCCCCCCCCCCCCCCCCCCCCCCCCGCCCCCAACAGGCCTCGCCCCCACTCGCCCCCCCCCCCCCCCCCCCTCCCCCAAGCCTTTTCCCAGGCCTCGTCCCCGTGCGCCCCCCCCCCCCCCCCCCCCCCACCCAGGACTGCTGAGTCTCTTATTGGATTGCGTTTGGCCACTCCTTAAATAAAAAGAATGAATTCCCCATAATTCAATAGCAGAAATGAAGGCCACCCCGGCCCAGTGATCCATAAACACTAGGATGATGAGGTCATCGTTTGCCAGGATACATTGCCGGCACATGCAATATCACTATCGGCTTAAGTGTGCCGGGACTATTACCATAATTACATCACCTGCCGATCATTTGAATTCCTCACATTCTAATGGCTTTGAATAATGTTGTGATACCGGAACGCTGCGAGACTGAGGGGTGCATTCTTACAGTATGTACTGTGTAATGTGTTCTGTGTTCTGTGTTCTGTACTGTGTAATGTGTAATGTGTACTGTGTTCTGTGTTCTGTGTTCTGTGTTCTGTGTTCTGTGTTCTGTGTTCTGTGTTCTGTGTTCTGTGTTCTGTGTTCTGTGTAATGTGTATTGTACTATTGTGTACTGTGTATTCTGTTATATTCTATTCTGTTCTGTTCTGTTCTGTTCTGTTCTGTTCTGTTCTGTTCTATTCTGTTCTGTTCTGTTCTGTTCTGTTCTGTTCTGTTCTGTTCTGTTCTGTTCTGTTCTGTTCTGTTCTGTTCTACTCTGTTCTATTCTGTTCTGTTCTGTTCTGTTCTGTTCTGCTCTGCTCTGTTCTGTTCTGCTCTGTTCTGTTCTGTTCTACTCTGTTCTGTTCTGTTCTGTTCTGTTCTGTTCTACTCTGTTCTGTTCTGTTCTGTTCTATTCTATTCTGTTCTGTTCTGTTCTGTTCTGTTCTATTCTATTCTATTCTGTTCTGTTCTGTTCTGTTCTGTTCTGTTCTGTTCTGTTCTGTTCTGTTCTGTTCTACTCTGTTCTATTCTGTTCTGTTCTGTTCTGTTCTACTCTGTTATATTCTGTTCTGTTCTGTTCTGTTCTGCTCTGTTCTGTTCTGCTCTGGTCTGTTCTGTTCTACTCTGTTCTGTTCTGTTCTGTTCTACTCTGTTCTGTCCTGTTCTGTTCTATTCTATTCTATTCTATTCTATTCTATTCTATTCTATTCTGTTCTGTTCTGTTCTGTTCTGTTCTATTCTATTCTGTCCTGTTCTGTTCTGCTCTGTTATATTCTATTCTATTCTATTCTGTTCTGTTCTGTTCTATTCTATTCTATTCTATTCTGTTCTGCTCTGTTCTGTTCTGCTCTGTTCTGTTCTGTTCTGCTCTGTTCTACTCTGTTCTGTTCTGTTCTGTTCTGTTCTACTCTGTTCTGTTCTGTTCTGTTCTGTTCTGTTCTGTTCAGTTCTGTTCTACTCTGTTCTGTTCTGTTATATTCTGTTCTGTTCTGTTATATTCTGTTCTGTTCTGTTATATTCTGTTCTGTTCTGTTCTGTTCTGTTCTATTCTGTTCTGTTCTGTTCTACTCTGTTCTGTTCTGTTCTACTCTGTTCTGTTCTGTTCTGTTCTACTCTGTTCTGTTTTGTTCTGTTCTACTCTGTTCTGTTCTGTTCTGTTCTGCTCTGTTCTGTTCTGTTCTGTTCTGTTCTGTTCTGCTCTGTTCTACTCTGTTCTGTTCTGTTCTGTTCTACTCTGTTCTGTTTTGTTCTGTTCTACTCTGTTCTGTTCTACTCTGTTCTGTTCTGTCCTGTTCTGTTATATTCTGTTCTGTTCTGTTCTGCTCTGTTCTGTTCTGCTCTGTTCTGTTCTGTTCTACTCTGTTCTGTTCTGTTCTGTTCTGTTCTACTCTGTTCTGTCCTGTTCTGTTCTATTCTATTCTATTCTATTCTATTCTATTCTGTTCTGTTCTGTTCTGTTCTATTCTGTCCTGTTCTGTTCTATTCTATTCTATTCTATTCTATTCTATTCTGTTCTGCTCTGTTCTGTTCTGCTCTGTTCTGTTCTGTTCTGCTCTGTTCTATTCTATTCTATTCTATTCTATTCTGTTCTGTTCTGTTCTGTTCTATTCTATTCTATTCTATTCTATTCTGTTCTGCTCTGTTCTGTTCTGCTCTGTTCTGTTCTGTTCTGCTCTGTTCTGTTGTGTTCTGTTCTGCTCTGTTCTGTTCTGTTCTGTTCTGTTCTGTTCTGTTCTGCTCTGTTCTGCTCTGTTCTGTTCTGTTCTGTTCTGTTCTGTTCTGTTCTGTTCTACTCTGTTCTGTTCTGTTCTGTTCTGTTCTGTTCTGTTCAGTTCTGTTCTACTCTGTTCTGTTCTGTTCTGTTATATTCTGTTCTGTTCTGTTATATTCTGTTCTGTTCTGTTCTGTTCTGTTCTATTCTGTTCTGTTCTGTTCTGTTCTGTTCTACTCTGTTCTGTTCTGTTCTACTCTGTTCTGTTCTGTTCTGTTCTACTCTGTTCTGTTTTGTTCTGTTCTACTCTGTTCTGTTCTGTTCTGTTCTGCTCTGTTCTGTTCTGCTCTGTTCTGTTCTGTTCTGTTCTGCTCTGTTCTACTCTGTTCTGTTCTGTTCTGTTCTACTCTGTTCTGTTTTGTTCTGTTCTACTCTGTTCTGTTCTACTCTGTTCTGTTCTGTTCTACTCTGTTCTGTTCTGTTCTGTTCTACTCTGTTCTGTTATACTCTGTTCTGTTCTGTTCTGTTCTGTTCTGTTCTGTCCTGTTCTGTTCTGTTCTGTTCTGTTCTGCTCTGTTCTGATCTGTTCTGCTCTGCTCTGTTCTGTTCTGTTCTGTTCTGTTCTGCTCTGTTCTGTTCTGTTCTGTTCTGTTCTGTTCTGCTCTGCTCTGTTCTGTTCTGTTCTGTTCTGCTCTGTTCTGTTCTGTTCTGTTCTACTCTGTTCTGTTCTGTTCTGTTCTGTTCTGTTCTGTCCTGTTCTGTTCTGTTCTGTTCTGTTCTGTTCTGTCCTGTTCTGTTCTGTTATACTCTGTTATGTTCTGTTCTGTTCTACTCTGTTCTGTTCTACTCTGTTCTGTTCTGTTCTGTTCTACTCTGTTCTGTTCTACTCTGTTCTGTTCTGTTCTGTTCTGTCCTGTTCTGTTCTGTTCTGTTCTGTTCTGTTCTGTTCTGTTCTGTTCTGTTCTGTCCTGTTCTGTTCTGTTATACTCTGTTCTGTTCTGTTCTACTCTGTTATGTTCTGTTCTGTTCTGCTCTGTTCTGTTCTGTTCTACTCTGTTATGTTCTGTTCTGTTCTGTTCTGCTCTGTTCTGTTCTGTTCTACTCTGTTCTGTTCTGTTCTGTTCTGTTCTGTTCTGTTCTGTTCTGTTCTGCTCTGTTCTGTTCTGTTCTGTTCTACTCTGTTATGCTCTGTTCTGTTCTGCTCTGTTCTGTTCTGTTCTGTTCTACTCTGTTATGCTCTGTTCTGTTCTGCTCTGTTCTGTTCTGTTCTACTCTGTTCTGTTCTGTTCTGTTCTGTTCTGTTCTGCTCTGTTCTGTTCTGTTCTGTTCTGTTCTGTTATGTTATGTTCTGTTCTGTTCTGTTCTACTCGGTTCTGTTCTGTTCTGTTCTACTCGGTTCTGTTCAGTTCTGTCCTGTTCTGTTCTGTTCTGTTCTACTCTGTTCTGTTCTGTTCTGTTCTGTTCTGTTATGTTCTGCTCTGTTCTGTTCTGTTCTGTTCTGCTCTGTTCTGTTCTGTTCTGTTCTACTCTGTTCTGTTCTGTTCTGTTCTGTTCTGTTCAGTTCTGTTCTGTTCTGTTCTACTCTGTTCTGTTCTGTTCTGTTCTGTCTGTGCTCATGTCTCAGTTGCTTTTGAAGAAGTAGTATATGGTGTCATGTATTAGCAGTCTATGGTGTCATGTATTAGTAGTCTATGGTGTCATGTATTAGTAGTCTATGGTGTCATGTATTAGTAGTCTATGGTATCATGTATTAGCAGTCTATGGTGGCATGTATTAGCAGTCTATGGTGTCATGTATTAGTAGTCTATGGTGTCATGTATTAGTAGTCTATGGTTTCATGTATTAGCAGTCTGTGGGGCGGCATGGCTCAGGGGTAGAGCGGGTCGTCCAATGATCGAAGGGTTGGTGGTTCGAATCCCGCTCAAGCCCATGTCCATCCCACTGCCGTTGTGTCCTTGGGCAAGACACTTAACCTACTTGCCTCGTATGAATGAGAATGAATGTTGGTGGTGGTCGGAGGGGCCGTAGGCAATGATTATTCGCCACGCTTCCGTGAGTCTGCCTCAGGGCAGCTCTGGCTGCAATTGTAGCTTACCACCACCGGTATGACTGTGTATGAACGAATAATGGACTCTGTGAAGCGCTCTGGGTCAGTGAAGAGCGCTATATAAATCCAAGTCATCATTATTATTATTATTATGGTGTCATGTATTAGTAGTCTATGGTGTCATGTATTAGTAGTCTATGGTGTCATGTATTAGTAGTCTATGGTGTCATGTATTAGTAGTATATGGTGTCATGTAATAATAATGCATAATGCAGGACCTGTTGCAGAGGTCTTTATTCGGCATGCAACGACACTCAATGTTTTAGTGGTACACACAGCGATTAGTTTAGCACACACACCGGAACACACACGCATTGTCTCTTTAGGATCGCAGATGCGATTTGTCTCTGCGATTAACCCATCCCGTCGTCCTTCCCCCCCAAGGGCAGCCGGGAGCAGACAGGCGTCAACGTGAGCCGCGCCAGGGGACCAATCCAAGTGCTCCTGTCCGTCTTCGTCAAGGACGCCACAGCGTTAGCGATCTGTTGTTGTGCATGTTTTTCCATTGGGTTTATCTTATCGGGGGGGAAACCCTTGCGAGCACGGGGAGAACATGCAAACTCCACACAGAAAGGCTTGGGAGATACCCCACCTGAGTACCTGGCATCATGGAAACCTGGTCCCCAAGCGGGAATCGAACCCTGGACCTTCTTGCTGTGAGGCGACAGTGTTCTGTTAACCACTACACCACCGTGCCGCTGTAGTATTAGTAGTCTATGGTGTCATGTATTAGTAGTCTATGGTGTCATGTATTAGTAGTCTATGGTGTCATGTATTAGTAGTCTATGGTGTCATGTATTAGTAGTCTATGGTGTCATGTATTAGCAGTCTATGGTGTCATGTATTAGCAGTCTATGGTGTCATGTATTAGTAGTCTATGGTGTCATGTATTAGCAGTCTATGGTGTCATGTATTAGTAGTCTATGGTGTCATGTATTAGCAGTCTATGGTGTCATGTATTAGTAGTCTATGGTGTCATGTATTAGCAGTCTATAGTGGCATGTATTAGTAGTATATGGTGTCATGTATTAGTAGTCTATGGTGTCATGTATTTCTATTGATCTATCCTACACATCCATCCTCTCCACACAACGGCCTCAGAGGTCGAGGATCCCTGACTTTCAAACCACCACACACAAACACACACACACACACACACACACACACACACACACACACACACACACACACACACACACACACACACACACACACACACACACACACACACACACACACACACACACACACACACACACACACACACACACACACACACACACACACACACACCTCGGGAAAGCCCCCCCCCCCCCCCAGACCGTGCGTTTCTTCTTCAATTGCTAGAATTAGAGCCTCCAGATGATGTCTCTCGTGGTCTTCCTGCAGGGGGCGCTGCCCTCTCGGCTCCCTGCTGGGCGGACGTCTTCCTGCAGGGGGCGATGTCCCTGGGGAACATCTCTCCTCTCAGGAAACACCTGTCAGTTAGAGAGGCCGGCCAGGTCAGCGAAAGGTTGCTGGTTCCATCCCCGCCACTGACTGTAGAGATTGTATTCCAGCTGTGAGCTGGTGCCTGAAGGGGTGGCTGGTATTTACATTACTACGGTGCCCACCATCTCTGTCTAAGTGCCCTTGAGCAAGGCACTGAATGCCAAAACTGCTCCAGGCGCACACTGTGGGTGACCCTGACCTCTCTGACCTCTCTGATGAAATGTGTATGTGTGGGGGACTGTGTGCGTGTGTGTAACTAGGAGGGATATGAGGACTATGTGTGTAACTAGAGGGTAGAGCCATATGAAAACCGCGTTCACGCACGGATAGCGAAATCGCGGACGGACTCGCGGAATTGACCAATAAAAATGGAATCAACTGTAAACGTGGAATATTGCAGAATTTGCCCTAATCTGGACTGAAATTCCGTGTTCGGGAGAACATGGAACGTTTGGTGCAAAGCTAACACGGCCGGGGACGCTACAGCGTGTTACACACAACACGCAGCAATGTCCAAGCGTCTAGCTGCTTCGGTGTTAGCGTTAACGTCGGAAGAAATTCCACACTAAGTCCTAAATTCAGAGCAGCGCAGGTGTTTTGCAAATTCTGTCAACATACCGTGCGCTGGACTCGCAAAACACGTGCGAAGATCACTCTCCAAAAGCCATGTCAGGAACACGGAAAGACACTGCTTCCCAAAACACACCAGCTCTCTAACGATGATCCCAGGTGATCACAATAGATACAGCTAGAGGGCGAGGCTATAATCACTGACACTATTGTGATTAAATAGCTATGTAATGTTACAGTACATAAGACTATAGATGGAAATGATAGCTTCTTTCTAAATCTGGTGCACACATCTATTTGTTTAATGCAAATTATTGTCAGTACACACTGTCCTTTATATATGAAATAAACTAAAGGTGCCTAAATTATGCATTAATTTACTATATTTCATCACAATAGAATAGATATAGCTACTTACATTATGATAATGTCAGTAGTAGCTAGCTGTTTACACTTGAAATGTGTATTTTTTATTTCGTCACAATATTATTTGAAAAATATTGTGTAAAAGGTAACTATTTCTGAGTTGCAGCACATAAAAACATTAAATGGACTGTTATATCTTATTAAATTGTGGACATTTATTAATTCCCACTTATTAGACACTATTTCTGATGGTAAAATGAGCGTAAAAAGCTAAATACAGAATTCTGAAATATTAAAACGGAAAGAATTATGAGGACTGTGTGTGTGTAACTAGGAGGGATATGAGGACTGTGTGTAACTAGGAGGGATATGGGGACTGTGTGTAACTAGGAGGGATATGAGGACTGTTTGTAACTAGGAGGGATATGAGGACTGTGTGTAATTAGGAGGGATATGAGGACTGTGTGTATGTGTAACTAGGAGGGATATGAGGACTGTGTGTAACTAGGAGGGATATGAGGACTGTGTGTAACTATGAGGGATATGAGGACTGTGTGCAACTAGGAGGGATGTGAGGACTGTGTGTAACTAGGAGAGATATGAGGACTGTGTGCAACTAGTAATAATATGAGGACTGTGTGCAACTAGTAATAATATGAGGACTGTGTGTAACTAGGAGGGATATGAGGACTGTGTGTAATTAGGAGGGATATGAGGACTGTGTGTATGTGTAACTAGGAGGGATATGAGGACTGTGTGTAACTAGGAGGGATATGAGGACTGTGTGTAACTATGAGGGATATGAGGACTGTGTGCAACTAGGAGGGATATGAGGACTGTGTGTAACTAGGAGGGATATGAGGACTGTTTGTAACTAGGAGGGATATGAGGACTGTGTGTAATTAGGAGGGATATGAGGACTGTGTGTATGTGTAACTAGGAGGGATATGAGGACTGTGTGTAACTAGGAGGGATATGAGGACTGTGTGTAACTATGAGGGATATGAGGACTGTGTGCAACTAGGAGGGATGTGAGGACTGTGTGTAACTAGGAGAGATATGAGGACTGTGTGCAACTAGTAATAATATGAGGACTGTGTGCAACTAGTAATAATATGAGGACTGTGTGTAACTAGGAGGGATATGAGGACTGTGTGTAATTAGGAGGGATATGAGGACTGTGTGTATGTGTAACTAGGAGGGATATGAGGACTGTGTGTAACTAGGAGGGATATGAGGACTGTGTGTAACTATGAGGGATATGAGGACTGTGTGCAACTAGGAGGGATATGAGGACTGTGTGTAACTAGGAGGGATGTGAGGACTGTGTGTAACTAGGAGAGATATGAGGACTGTGTGCAACTAGTAATAATATGAGGACTGTGTGCAACTAGTAATAATATGAGGACTGTGTGTAACTAGGGATATGAGGATTGTGTGAAACTAGGAGGGATATGAGGACTGTGTGTAACTAGGAGGGATATGAGGACTGTGTGTAACTAGGAGGGATAAGAGGACTGTGTGTAACTGAGGATATGAGGACTGTGTGTAACTAGGAGGGATATGAGGACTGTGTGTAACTAGGAGGGATATGAGGACTGTGTGTAACTAGGAGGGATAAGAGGACTGTGTCTAACTAGGAGGGATAAGAGGACTGTGTGTAACTGAGGATATGAGGACTGTGTGTAACTAGGAGGGATATGAGGACTGTGTCTAACTAGGAGGGATAAGAGGACTGTGTGTAACTGAGGATATGAGGACTGTGTGTAACTAGGAGGGGTGTGAGGACTGTGTGTAACTAGTAGGAATATGAGGACTGTGTGCAACTAGTAATAATATGAGGACTGTGTGCAACTAGTAATAATATGAGGACTGTGTGTAACTAGGGATATGAGGACTGTGTGAAACTAGGAGGGATATGAGGACTGTGTGTAACTAGGAGGGATATGAGGACTGTGTGTAACTAGGAGGGATATGAGGACTGTGTGTAACTAGGAGGGATAAGAGGACTGTGCGTAACTGAGGATATGAGGACTGTGTGTAACTAGGAGGGATAAGAGGACTGTGCGTAACTGAGGATATGAGGACTGTGTGTAACTAGGAGATATATGAGGACTGTGTGTAACTGAGGATATGAGGACTGTGTGTGTGTAACTAGGAGATATATGAGGACTGTGTGTAAATCAAATCAAATCAAATGTATTTATAACACCCGACAACACACGTTAATGTCCCCATGGGCCGGACACGTCTTCTTTAACACAATCTGCGCCGGAAACAGGTATACTCGTTATTGCCCGCCATGCGTTGAGCGCCAGAAATGAGTTAACTTGTTTTTGGGATTGTTATTTCATTTATTCGCTATATCTATTCATAATTCATAGCTGCAGCCTCTGGTATCCTCTTCAGAGCCTGGCTGAGCTGGCAGACGGTCAACACCGCCCTCTACTGCCAGGCGGAGCTATTGCATCTCATTGAAAATGGGCTGTTGTGTTTTAGGAGGCGATCTGAGCCGGGCGGGCGGGTTTTAAATATTCAGGCGAGCCACTTCTTTACAACGATGGCATCGAACAGTAACTCCGCCCGCCCGTCATTGTGAAACGGTCGGTAGTGTGGTGCGGACCTCCACAAGCATTATTTGGAATTGCGATCAGATATTTGGATTATCTCTTTTGCATTACATCAGATACAAGGTAAGAACATCATATATGAATTTGATCATTGATCTGACATTTATTTCTACCCCGATCACAGCTATCTGTGTGTAACGTGTAACGCTGGAGGAGGGGGGGGGGGCGAGCGCCCCGCTACGACGGTAATTTCATGTATGGACGAGGAGACCTAATAGTGATAATCTAGCGTTGATTTCAGGATGATTAGATAATCAGCCGAAAGATTACAACGTGATGACTGGATTACAGTCAAATGCCTTTTTTTCGCATTGTTCCTGGAATTACTGAAAAACACCCAAACCATACTCTATTCTAAACGGTATTAAACGGAAATGTACTGATGAAAAAAACAATCTGTCTCAGGCATGTTGACTAGAAGCAACTCACTGAGACTCGACAGCGTTATTAGACCCATAGATATAATATAAGATATATTTTAAGCACTCGCAAATGTCACAGTCTAAAACTATATCCATTGAATAAAGACCTGGCGATGAATGGGGTATCAGCGCCCCCTGCTGCTAGCAGTCAATGTGTTAAACAAGTCAAGAAGAAACATCACAATAAATCAATAACAAAACAGAAACACCATAAAGTCCAAGAAATGTTAAATAAATTAAATAAATTAATGCAACACTCCCAGACATACCCCACACGAAGGTAAGGAAAAACTCACTAATACCTAGCAATAGGAAAAAATGCACCACAGGCAATGTGGAGGAGAGAAACTAGGAGGGATACATATGGGGACTGTGTGTATGTGTGTGTAACTAGGAGGGATAGGCAAATGTCAATTGCCTTGCCCTTGTGTACATTGACAATAAAGTAATCGTCTTCTTCTAAAAGCATATTTCACTTTAGTATAACTTGTCAAGTTTCAGCAGGTGTCCCCCAGGTGTCAGGCTCCTCTACATATCGTACTTATGAAGTGTAAATAAACTACCGCTGTGCAGATTTTTTTTTAACAAAACAGACAATTCATGAGTCAAAGGTTTGTTTTGGCATTTGATGTGTCTTTTTTTTATTGGTTGGCTGGTTTTAAAGATGTATGACCTTTAGAGGGAGGTACTAAGACTGCTAGCTTACTAGTAGATTAATTTAGAGGGAGGTACTAAAGACAAGTCAAGTCAAGTCAAGAGTTTTATTTGTCAAGGCATACAAGTATACAATGAAATGCGGGTGGTCTTGCCCGCAACGATGTGCAATACAGTAGTACAACATATAATGGAATCCAATAAACAATAAACAACATTGTGCAATAAACAGGTAACATAGTGGGACTGCTAGCTTACTAGTAGCTTACTAGACTGCTAGCTTACTAGTAGATGACTTTAGAGGGAGGTACTAAAGACTGCTAGCTTACTAGTAGATGACTTTAGAGGGAGGTACTAAAGACTGCTAGCTTACTAGTAGATGACTTTAGAGGGAGGTACTAAAGACTGCTAGCTTACTAGTAGATCACTTTAGAGGGAGGTACTAAGACTGCTAGCTTACTAGTAGATCACTTTAGAGGGAGGTACTAAGACTGCTAGCTTACTAGTAGATCACTTTAGAGGGAGGTACTAAGACTGCTAGCTTACTAGTGAAACCGGTCTTATTTGACATGCCCTGGGTGGGAGTCGAACCTGGGGCGCCCGCACCGCGGGCGACATCGCAGACCACTATACCAAGAGGTGAATTCACTTCTTGGTAGTGTGTCTGCATGCCTTTTTTCGGGGGAGTGAGTTTACTTGCAGTACCGCTATGTGCCACAGTCACTTCATAACACTTGAAGTCCATCGTGACTGTGGATATACTCGCGGTACCGCCGTTACACTAGTAGATGACTTTAGAGGGAGGTACTGTAGGACTGCTAGCTTACTAGTAGATGACTTTAGAGGGAAGCACTGCTAGACTGCTAGTGTAACGGATATGTGCCGCGATAGTGTGACTACGGCACATGGAAGTAAAACTCACTCCCCAGAGGCATCCAAAACTGAACGCTTAGAAGGGATATCCTTCCCAGCGCAAAGGTCTGTGATGTCGCCCCCGGTGCGGGAGACCGTGGTTCGAATCCCACTCAAGGCATGGTCGAAGTAGTGGCAGGTTCAGTGTTGTACCGGCTACAGTGGTGCCGATGACCCGGATGCCTTGGGTGGTGTGAGTTTAGGGGGGGTGAATGTAACGGATATGTGCCGCGATAGTGTGACTACGGCAAATGGAAGTAAAACTCACTCCCCAGAGGCATCCAAAACTGAACGCTTAGAAGGAAGTTCCTTTCTTGGCGCAGCGGTTTGCGATGCTGGCCCCGGTGCGGACGCCCAGGGTTCGACTCCCACTCAAGGCATGGTCGAAGTAGTGGCAGGTACTACGTTGTACCAGGCTGTTACACTAGCTTACTAGATGACTTTAGAGGGAGGTACTGTAAGACTGCTAGCTTACTAGTAGATGACTTTAGAGGGAGGCACTGCTAGACTGCTAGCTTACTAGTAGATGACTTTAGAGGAAGGCACTGTAAGACTGCTAGCTTACTAGTAGATTACTTTAGAGGGATGCACTGTAAGACTGCTAGCTTACTAGTAGATACCTTTTTTAGAGGGAGTAAGACTGCTGAAACATGACAAGTTCTACTAAAGTGAAATATCCCTTTGAAGCGTTTCTCTCGTCCTCTGTGTCTCCCCAGCTAGACGCGCGTCTGCCTCGCGGGATGACGAGGCAGTGCTTCTCTGCACCGTATTGGGACAACAGTAGGATTACATCCATTTATGACCTTTTCAGTTTTGGAATTAAAGCCTCAATCTTTGATCCACATGTAACGAAATGAGTAGCCCCATCACAATTTATTATTATTATTATTTTTTATTTTAAATAAAGATTGTTGTGTTTTAATTTCCTTCTTTGGTTGATTGACTGAGCTCTCGTAACAATTTCCAACATGGGGGGGCGACAGTGGCTCGGGAGGTACTGCAGTCGTCTGGTAATCCCGGTTTGATTCCCGCTCCTCCCGGGCAGCGTGTCGAAGTGTCCTTGAGCCAGACACTTAACCCCTAATTGCTCCCGATGAGCTGGTTGGATCCTTTCATGGTCGCCTCCGCCGTCGGTGTGTGAATGTGTGAGTGAACGGGTAAAATGTGAGGAACAAAATGGATAGTGGATAAATAGTGGATACAAGCACTATATAAATGCAGCCATTTACCAACACAAGATGTAAACAGGAGTTTTTAATAGTATTTACTGTATTTTATGGCAGTAAAAGGTTTGTTCACATCGGTAATGTTTGTCAACAGATCTCTATGTAACATTGGGTTAAAAGTTCAAAAACATGTATTTTTTCAATCTACAGAGGAAACTCTTCAAGAATGTATGTGAACACAACACACTCTACAATAATGTGGTTGAGGGTGAAGAAACCTGTATTGGGGTTTTAACCCAGAACAGATGACATGGGATGACCAACAGGGGGCGCTAGCCAGCAGTCCAACATCTGAGTGGTTATTCTCAGGTCAGATGTGCACTCACATCCATGCATGGTTTACATCAGACTATATTCAGGAAGGATAATGGAGGATAAACCACCTAAACCCAGTTTAAACACCTTTTTATTACCACTCAGGATGTTAGTGGAGGATAAACCACCTAAACATTTTATTTGTGAAATAGTGTTTAACCAGCTTTTTAAGTATAAATCTAATGGGATGGTATTCACAGTATAGATTATAGTATGTACAGTATCATATTGATGCTAGTTACGTGAAAAAATTTTAAGGAAATAAAACAAAATAATTATAATAATGATAATGAATGAATGAATGAATGAAGTTTATTTCGAGCCATGTACAAAAAAAAATAAAAAATTCACAAATCAAATTACAAGTTGGCCGAAAAGGTTTGGGGCTGAAGTTACAAGATTGTAAATGCCCTAACCTAGTGCATTAATCTTTATCGTTGATCTTCGTTATCAACCAAAACAATAATAATAATAATAATTAACAACAATCAGCAATAATAATTTTTTTAACAATTTATCTATCAATTTGATTAGAAACACGTGGTTAACCATCCACGGCATACTTCTCAAGAATAAGGTGTTTGTAGGCTACTTCCTTTTGAAATGAGCAGTATTTTTACTTTATTTGAACTCCTCTGGTAGACTATTGCACAACGTCACCCCACAGACAGATATGCACATGCTCTTCATAGTGGTGTGTACAGTTGGCTGTTTTAAAGTTAAATCTCCCTCTTAAGTTATATTATCCACCCTCTCTATCTATGAAAATATTTTGGATGTTGCCTGGCAATAGATTATGTCTTGCTTTATACACCATTTGTGCAGTTTTGAATTCCACTAAATCCCTACATTTCAATGTCTGTGATTAAAAAAAAATAGTCCATTGGTATGTTCATAATATCCTACATTATTCACTATTCTGATTGCTCTTTTTTGCATGGTGCCTATTGCCTGTTGTGGTTGCTCTGGTAAACCTCAAATTCAGATATGGCAGAATGAGCGTGCAGTACAGTGTATGACTGTAGTGGCTCGGGAGGTAGAGCAGTCGTCTGGCAATCCGGAGGTTCCCGGTTCGATTCCCGTTCCTCCCAGGCAGCTTGTCGATGTGTCCTTGAGCAAGACACTTAACCCCTAATTGCTCCCGATGAGCAGGTTGGCACCTTACATGGTCGCCTCCGCCGTCGGTGTGTGAGTGAATGGGTAAAAATGTGAGTAACATTGTAAAGCGCTTTGGATAAAACAACTATATAAAAAAGCAGCCATTTACCACCTCTTTTTTCCCAGTATTCCAACACTCCTTGCTAACTTGGACTTGACATGGTTGACATGGCGTTTCCGGCTGAAATAATTATAATGATAATAATGATAATAATGATGATAATAATAATAATAATAATATTCTAAAAAAAAATAAAAAATGTTTTGTATATTGGTGATCATTGGCTTGAATTCATAGTTTACTGACCTTTACAGAATCACTGGATCAGTGGTGTGTTATTGCTGATCCTGGATCAGTGGTGTGTTATTGCTGACCCTGGATCAGTGGTGTGTTATTGTGTGATTGACTGACAGCGTTGACCTCTTTCCTGCCTGACTATATGCATTGTGTACAAATGAAGGCTGTCAATCGATTAAAATATTTACCCTGATTAATCGCATGATTGTCCATAGTTAACTCGCGATTAATCGCAAATTAATCACATATTTTTTAATCTGTTCTAAATCAATTTTTCAAGTTTTAATACTCTTATCAACATGAGTCAACAAATGCTTGCTTTATGATATGATATGATATGATACATTTATTTATATTGCGCCCCTCAACCAATAGTTACATCGACCCGGGGCGCATCCCGGGAGAGAAAGAGAAACAAACTAAAAAGACAGGAACAATACGAAAAACAGAAAAAAATACAGGCAATCCAACCAATCAGATAGAGAACAGACGGACATAATACACCACACATACAACAATACAAAAACTAGCTCATGGATTGTTTATGGCGAATAGGTGGGTTTTGAGCTTTAAAGGTCCGTAGGGTGCTTGCAGATTTCAGGTTGAGTGGGAGCTTGTTCCAGAGGGTCGGTGCTGCGACTGCGAAAGCCCGGTTTCGTGCAGCCATTTAACACAAAAGGATGACCCTCCTCATGCATTGCAAATTTGCGTCAAATTCAAAACAGAGTGATGCACAAAATAACTTAAAAGAAAATAATAATTTAAAACAATGAATAAAGTGTGCATGAAATAATAGGGGAAAGAAAACGTTAGGAACTTGTTACCCTCACCCACACAAGGGCTGAGGACTCACCCCCCCCCCCTCTCTCTCTCTCTCACACACACATGCTCTCCCAGCTCTCTCTCTCTTTTGCCCCTTCCTCATCTCTCTCTCTCTCTCTCTCTCTCTCTCTCTCTCTCTCTCTCTCTCTCTCTCTCTCTCTCTCTCTCTCTCTTTCTCTCTCTCTCTCTCTCTCACACACTTTGAGTCAGAAACAAACATAGTATCAATGAGAGTATCAATAATACACCTGAGTGTTAGAAATAAATAAAATAAAATAGTGGCGTTAAAATAATTGTGCGTTAACGCGTCTCAGTCTCTCCTGCAGAGTATCTTTTATGTCAGATAGTGCAAAGTTTAGTTTTATGTCATCTTGACTATCGCTCTACAATGTGGTCATCTGCTGCCAGTGGTGACCTCAGGAAGCTCCAGGTGGTCCAGAACAGGGCAGCACGGTTGGTACTGGGCTGCTCACTAAGGTCTAATGTGAGTCGTATGTTTTCTGATGACTCTGCGATAGTGGGATGTATAAAGGACGGCGACGAGATGGAATTCCGGGAACTGGTATAGTGGACTTCGTCACATGGTGCGATAAAAACCACCTGCAGCTAAATGTGGCGAAGACCAAGGAACTGGTTGCGGAGCTGGGGAGGAGGAGGAGTGCACCTGTGATGAACCCCGTTTCCATAAGGGGAGTTGATGTGGACATGGTGGAGGTGTACAAATACCTTGGTGTGCACATCGACAACAAACTGAACGGGTCAAAACACGCAGAAGCACTGTGCAAGAAGGGCCAGAGCCGACTCTACTTCCTCAGAACGCTGAGATCCTTCAATGTCTGTACAAGGATGTTGAGAATGTTCTATGAGTCGGTGGTGGCGGGTGCCTTCTTGTACGCTGTGACCTGCTGGGGCAGCGGACTGAGAGCAGGGGACACAAACAGGCTGGATAAGCTGGTCAGGAAGGCCAGTAGCGTGGTTGGGGTGGAGCTGGACTCCCTAGCGAGGGTGGCGGAGAGGAGGAGCCTTGCTAAGCTCCAGGCCATCAGGGAAAACCCCTCCCACCCACTACACACAGACTTGGCGGACAGGAGGAGCATGTTCAGTGCCAGGCTCACACTACCTAAATGCAGCACTGAACGGCACAGGAAGTCCTTCATTCCAACAGCCATCAGACTATACAATGCATCACTGTGCCTCACTGCATCACTGAGCACAGAGTGGCAGTTACCATCTTCCTAGACTTAGTTTGAAACAGCACTGTGCATTATTACACCTACTGTAGACCTCAGTATATTTTTACTGTATTTATTTACTGTATATTTTATTCCACTTTTATTCTATTTTACTCTACTCTTATCTTAGGCAAGTAAAACTCCTGTTTTTATACATAAACAGATTGTTTATAGTAATACTGTGATGGTTCCAGTAATGGGCAGCTTGAATTACCAGGTCCAAAAACTAACGCTTTAAGGAGATATTTTATTTTTAGAGCATTAACTCTTTGGAATAACCTGCCTCAAAACCTCTGCTGCATTTACAGTAGATTCCCTTTTAAAAGTAATCTTAAATTGTATCTAACACTGTAAAGTATTTTGTTTTGATAATGGGGATCCATAATAAAATAAAATCAAATCTGATCCCAGCAGAGCTTGCCGCTCTCTAATCCAAGGCCTGCTAAGGGCCCTCGATGAGACACGCAATTAATAAACACGTCTGACATTATCCGGGCGAGGAACAATGAGGCCTTCTTTATCAGACAAATGTTCACCCTATTCCACCGAGCGTTCGCTCTCTAGACTTAACGGCACGCCTGCAGGGGTCATGTTCTCTCTGTAAGGGCGTGAACAATATGACGGTACCTTAAAAGCGGCGTTACCGTGGTTACATGCAGGCGTACGTCAAACGAGATGTCACAGGTGCTGCTGCGCATGAGGGTAAACAAACGGCATGTAAACAAACGGCGGACATCTTGGATGGTGACAGATTTGAGATTTTATTTGTTTGCCCAATGGAACCGAAATAAATCTCATACGGCCTGGGCTGCTGGGTGAGAAGTTGGAGGCGATGCAGGTAGAGGCCCCCCCTGGTGTCCTGGGTTGTTGACTATATCTGACGGGCAGACCACAGCACGTGCGCCTACGGAGCTGTGTGTCGGACCGACTGGTCAGCAACACCGGGGCCCCGCAGGGGACAGTCCTCTCCCCCTTCCTCTTCACCGGCTACACACCAACGACTTCCACTATCGGTCAGAGTCCTGCCACCTTCAGAGGTTTTCTGATGACTTTGCGATAGTGGGATGTATAAAGGACGGTGACGAGGAGGAAGGGCACCGGTGGCAGACTTCGTCACATGGCACGGTGGTGTAGTGGTTAACACTGTCGCCTCACAGCAAGAAGGTCCAGGGTTCGATTCCCGCTTTGGGACCAGGTTTCCATGATGCCAGGTACTCAGGTGGGGTATCTCCCGGGCCTTTCTGTGTGGAGTTTGCATGTTCTCCCCGTGTTCGCAAGGGTTCCCCCCCCCGGTAAGATAAACCCAATGGAAAAACATGCACAACAGATCGCTAACGCTGTGGCGTCCTTGACGAAGACGGACAGGAGCACTTGGATTGGTCCCCGGGGCGCGGCTCACGTTGACGCCCTATCTGCTCCCGGCTGCCCTTGGGGGGGAAGGACAACGGGGTGGGAAAAGTGTAGAGAGACATTTCATCGGCGACTCAGTGCATGTGTGTGTGTGTTCCTGTGGGTCGCCCATCTCGCGTGTGTGTGTTAAAACTGCATGACAATGTGGACATCGACAACAAACTGAATGGGTCAAAACATGCATAGGCACTCTACAAGAAGGGCTGAGATCCCTAAAGTCTGTACAAGGATGTTCTACGAGTCGGTGGTGGCGGGCGCCTTCTTGTACGCTGTGACTTGCTGGGGCAGCGGACTGAGAGCGCGGGACACAAACAGGCTGTAAAAGCTTGTCAGGAAGGCCAGTAACGTGGTGGGGGTGGAGCTGGACTCTCTAGCGGTGGTGTCAGAGAGGAGGAGCCTTGCTAAGCTCCACGCCATCATGGACAACCCCTCCCACCCACTACACACGGACTCGGCTGATAGAAGGAGCACGTTCAGTGTTAGGCTAAGACTCCCAAGATGCAACACTGAACGGCACAGGAAGGCCTTCATTCCGACAGCCATCAGACTATATAAGGTATCACTGTGCCTCACTGCATCACTGAGCACAGAGTGACAGTACAACTCTGGCATAATCTTTCTGGACTTTTACTTTTTAAATCGACCTTTTTACAATTGTACACTTATTACTGTACATTTGACTGAATGAATGAATGAATGAATTATTTTATTTC
>NW_028173981.1:15000-20000 GCF_963971535.1 Notolepis coatsorum | reverse complement strand
GTCGGACTCGGTGTGCCCGGCCACGTGCGGCGCGATCTCGCACGGAACCCGCGCGTGACTTCGTGCGCGGCTGGTCTGCCTGCGGCGTCATGCTAATTGTGGCCTATTGTACTAAATCAGAGTCCCGCTTTGCTTCACTTTGATGTGACTACACTGATTTCTCTCTCTCTCTCTCTCTCTCTCTCTCTCTCTCTCTCTCTCTCTCTCTCTCTCTCTCTCTCTCTCTCTCTCTCTCTCTCTCTCTCCCTCTCTCCGTCTCTCCCTCTCTCCGTCTCCCCCTCTCTCCGTCTCCCCCTCTCTCCGTCCATGCATGGCTCCAGGTTTCTCCAGGAGTCTTTGATAGCGTTGATTGTTCTGTTCTTTTCCGCGACCGATCCTCGTAGTAGGTGGCCTTCATAATCCATACGGACGCCAGAGCTGGACGCCCCAGTGCGACGTCAGGACCCCCCGTGAGAGAGAGAGGGAGAGAGAGGGGGAGAGAGAGGGGGGGGGAGAGAGAGAGAGAGAGAGAGAGAGAGAGAGAGAGAGAGAGAGAGAGAGAGAGAGAGAGAGAGAGAGAGAGAGAGAGAGGGGGAGAGAGAGAGAGAGAGGGAGAGAGAGAGAGAGGTCCAGGTGAGACTCCTTGTGGTCACTGGCATGTTAGAATTACTTTAATTGGTCTCTGTTTGATTTTCACCGACGACAGAAACCCACCCACCCCCACCCCCACCCCCGCACCGCCTCATAGTTCCACACTCTCACACAGACACACAGACAGACAGACAGACAGACAGACAGACAAGAGAGACAGACAGACAGACGTCTCCACCCCCAAACTTAAGGGCAGAATGGTGACTTGTCATGGTTGACAGTGACCTCGCTGTCAAAGGGTGGGGGTGGGGGTGGGGGTGGCTGGGTACAAGGCTCCTTTGAAGTGTCACTCGTCCTCTGTTGGTCCGCCTCTTTTAAAGAGACACTTCCTTTTTTGTCTTTCTGGAAGAACAACTCCAAAACAAATTGACACCTGTGGCCTTAAGGTCTCTGCCCCCCCCCCCCCCCCCCTGGCGGCACCGGGCGTCTTCTAATAATGGCCGACTTCAATGGGATTAGCGCGTTCTCTCCGCGGCTCAGCACGATGGAGAATGCATTTTCTTTTTCAACAGAAGGTGTGTAACATTACCCAGAATGTTAGCACTGTTGTTGTTGTTGTTGTTGAAAATGATAGCTAAAGCCATACTATACAAATAAAGTTATTATTATACTAGTATGAAATTATGTGGTCACACACACACACACACACACTGTACTGGGACGTATGCATTGCAACAACACCATTATGTTACCAACATCACATTTTAATTAGTTGTTAAATTAGGCGTGTATATGAACATCATGTGTGGGCATATAGTTGTGTACAGTTAAGTATTCTTTAGTTCATATAGTTGTGTACAGTTAAGTATTTAGTTCATATAGTTGTGTACAGTTAAGTATTTAGTTCATATAGTTGTGTACAGTTAAGTATTCTTTAGTTCATATAGTTGTGTACAGTTAAGTATTCTTTAGTTCATATAGTTGTGTACAGTTAAGTATTCTTTAGTTCATATAGTTGTGTACAGTTAAGTATTTAGTTCATATAGTTGTGTACAGTTAAGTATTCCTTAGTTCATATAGTTGTGTACAGTTAAGTATTTAGTTGATATAGTTGTGTACAGTTAAGTATTTAGTTGATATAGTTGTGTACAGTTAAGTATTATTTAGTTCATATAGTTGTGTACAGTTAAGTATTTAGTTCATATAGTTGTGTACAGTTAAGTATTTAGTTCATATAGTTGTGTACAGTTAAGTATTCTTTAGTTCATATAGTTGTGTACAGTTAAGTATTCCTTAGTTCACATAGTTGTGTACAGTTAAGTATTTAGTTGATATAGTTGTGTACAGTTAAGTATTATTTAGTTCATATAGTTGTGTACAGTTAAGTATTTAGTTCATATAGTTGTGTACAGTTAAGTATTTAGTTTATATAGTTGTGTACAGGTAAGTATTCTGTAGTTCATATTTATAGTTGTGTACAGTTAAGTATTTAGTTGATATAGTTGTGTACAGTTAAGTATTCTTTAGTTCATATAGTGTGTACAGTTAAGTATTTAGTTCATATAGTTGTGTACAGTTAAGTATTTAGTTCATATAGTTGTGTACAGTTAAGTATTTAGTTGATATAGTTGTGTACAGTTAAAGGAAAACTCCAACATTTTGGGAAATTAGCTTATTTAACATCTTCCCTGGAGTTAGACAAGAAGATACATACCTTTTTGTCTCTGTGCGTGCATTTAGCTTTGGGAACAGTCGCTCCGTTAGCGTAGCTTAGCTTCATCACTGGAAGTGGGGGGGGGGGGGGGGGGGCGGATCCTGACGTTCCCTACAGGGTCTTACAGTCACCAAATACAACTCCAAAACGTTCCTGTAAACATGTTGTGACCTGTGTATTCACCACGTGGAGAAATAAGAAAATTATTGAATTCAACAATTACGTTTTATAAGCAAATATACTCTGAACAATTTTTTGCCTAACCACTCGAGTCTCTGGGCGCAGGCAGTGGTTTCAACGTGAAGCCGTGTTTGTTGATATTCTCATTCCTTCAAAGGATCCGAACCGATTGAAGTTTATGGATACCATGACTTAAAATCCTCTTACCTTGACGATTAAAAGCCTCCCCAATTTAGAAAACAGTAATCCATGGCTGGTATTGATAATATACTACTAACTACTGGACGCTCGGAGCTAACCGGAGCTAACACAGAACAGGATGGTAAAGCAAATATAATGACTTCCTTTCTGGGGTTTTCAAAATAAAAGTGTGCCGTTTATAGCAGTGGAAAACGTTTATTTTGTACATTATCTAACGTTAACACGAACCTAAACTAACTTTAGGTTAGTTGTAACGTTAGTTTAGGTTCGTGTTACTCCTCGCCACTGAGAGTTCGAGCTGCTGCGGTGAAAAGATGCGACAGGCTGCCTCCTCGTGTACCGGAGGGGACACGTGATGCAAGGCTTCTGTCCTGACTGCAGCCGACCAGTGGGAGGCATAGTCTAGCAACGTTCAAGACGGGGGGGGAAGAATTGGATAATACGAAATTGGGATGGGAGAAAAATAGAAAATAAGGAGAAAAAGTGGATACAAAAAAAAAAAATCCATTCAGAAATGAGTGATTTTGGTAAACTGTGTACAAAGGAAAAGCTCAGTTTCTAACAGACTTTAATTCATTCGGCAATTTCTCTCTTCCTGTTTCAGTCAGTCACGCCTATACCTATCCTCATGTTAACCGCCACCACGCCTACCTATCCTGCTGTTAACCTGCTCTGCTCCAGGATCATCGGCTCAACACACGGCACCATAATGACACCGTGTAGCGAGTCCTGATAACATGTACAGTTTATTTTTCTGTCTTAATTCCTTATCAGATGCATTGATCGCAGCGCGCGCTCATTGATCCGGGGCCAGAGTCTGGAGAGCGGCGATAAGCCGTGTCTCCCCTCTCCCCCCTCTCTCTCTCTCTCTCTCTCTCTCTCTCTCTCTCTCTCTCTTGGCGCCTCACCCCTGTGTTCCTCACGGCCCTGTGGCTTGCGGGGGGGGGGGGGGGGGGGGGGCGGGGATTAGCACCTTATTAGCTTCACAGACTTTTCCTTTTTAAAAAGCTGACACTTCCTCAGCAGCCATGTCGGCTCAGTAGCTCTCGGCGGCCATGCGGGCTCAGTAGCTCTCGGCGGCCATGTCGGCTCAGTACCTCTCGGCGGCCATGACGGCTCAGTACCTCTCGGCGGCCATGCGGGCTCAGTACCTCTCGGCGGCCATGTCGGCTCAGTACCTCTCGGCGGCCATGTCGGCTCAGTAGCTCTCGGCGGCCATGTCGGCTCAGTAGCTCTCTGCGGCCATGCGGGCTCAAGTAGCTCTCGGCGGCCATGTCGGCTCAGTAGCTCTCTGCGGCCATGTCGGCTCAGTAGCTCTCGGCGGCCATGTCGGCTCAGTAGCTCTCTGCGGCCATGCGGGCTCAGTAGCTCTCTGCGGCCATGCGGGCTCAAGTAGCTCTTGGCGGCCATGCGGGCTCAGTAGCTCTCGGCGGCCATGCCGGCTCAGTAGCTCTCTGCGGCCATGCGGGCTCAAGTAGCTCTCGGCGGCCATGCGGGCTCATGTAGCTCTCGGCGGCCATGCCGGCTCAGTACCTCTCGGCGGCCATGTCGGCTCAGTACCTCTCGGCGCAGTGGCGGCTCGTGAATTCTTCACGGGGGGGGGCGGAATTAATTAGTATCCCCCTCTATCTCTCCCTTCTCTCTCTCACACACAGCGCAACGTGGAATCGATTCGTTACACAATCAGACCTAGTATGTGTAGTATTATATACCAAGAATAACTTCAGTATGAGTACAGGGCTGTACACATATTTTGCATATTGTTAAACGAGCCAAGGCTAGCTATTAAACTATCGATATGAATCGAAAACGTGGGACCCTGATGTAAACAAGACGAAAGTCTTTCTCTGGTCTGCATCCCCTTAACAATTGTGTGTATTGAGCCGTACTGTATTGTACCCATTCTGCAATCTGTTAATTAAAGTGTTCATTCATTAATTCATTCATTCAAACATAGACGATATTGAACAATAATCCACTTATTTTCAATCCAAACGAAACTCCACTCCACTCCAGAGAGAGAGAGAGAGAGAGAGAGAGAGAGAGAGAGAGAGAAGAGAGAGAGAGAGAGAGAGAGAGAGAGAGAGAGAGAGAGAGAGAGAGAGAGAGAGCGTTAGTTAGATAGTTAGTTTAGCATTAGCTGAGTGGCTAACAGCGGCTAATGTTAGCTGAATGGCTAAGAGAGAGAGAGAGAGAGAGAGAGAGAGAGAGAGAATTAACTCACTTTGTTTAATTGAAACGTGGTCCAGCCGGAGGGCTTGATAAAGTGTATGTCCACTGACTGTCCCCCAGACTGTTGTCGATGTATATCCACTGCCCACTGTCCAGACTCGAG
>NW_028173981.1:5000-10000 GCF_963971535.1 Notolepis coatsorum | reverse complement strand
ACGCTAGTAATAGGCCGCGATGCATATTATACATAATCCATTGGCATTTCGTCCCTATACACGCTACAATAAAAAATTCAAATGCATATGATCGGTATATATTATGTTCCATCATGCATGCAGGAAATGGGGGGGGGGGGGGGGGGTTGTTTATGATTAATTGATTGTCAAATACGGCATTCGTTAGTACAACAGCATACGTTGATCAGATCGATTGCAATGATAAAAATGGACAATCAAGCTGGAATTAACGTTAGATTGCTCTTACCTCTGGCCGATGATACTGCAGAAAGAACATTCCAATTATTTGATTGCCATCTGCTAGATCGTATTTCCGTATCGTATTTCCACCAGGCGGCGGTATCGGGCCGTTGCGATCTCAGACAGAGTGCCAGATTTCCCAGAGCCTTGCTGGATGAATTATGAATGGAAATAGCGAATAAAAGAAATAACGATCATAACAACGTGGCGTTATTCGATTGGCGGGCTATAACGAGTCAACTCGTCTTTGGCGGGGAATGTGTTAAAGGTGCTATCGATATTTTTTTAATGTAGAGTAATCATTAAACAAAAAGAACAAACATCCACAGAGCTATTGCCCCCCCCCCCCCTCAAAAAAAAGTATATATTTATAGATACATTTATTTTTAAATATTTAAAATAAAAAAAAGTTATATTTGGCGGGTCCAAAATTAATGTTGCGTTGCATGTATCCCCCACATGGAATGCGCCTTGGATACGCGACATGCTGGTGCTCTAGTGCGACACCTAGTGGCTGCATGTTACCTGTGGCACCTTTTAAAACCTGTAGAACACAGTATTCATGTGTATGGTTGGTGGAGGAATTGGTCGGCGACACAAGGGTGGGGGTGGGGTGGCACCGGCTAAAATCTCGCCTAGGGGCATGAAATTGTCCAGGGCCGGCTCTGCTGCCCCGCGTGCGCCAGGAGACGCCTCGGCCCCACCGTCCCTCCCCCGTGTCCTGCGTGAGCTCACGCCATTACATCTCCATAGGGCTTCAGGGACTTAGAACAAATAGCTCATGTTTGAGTGGCCCCTGACACTAGAAAGTGTTTGTGTGTGCGTGTGGTCGTGTGTGTGTGTGTGTGTGTGTGTGCGTGTGGTCGTGTGTGCGTGTGTGTGTGTGTGTGTGTGTGTGTGTGTGTGTGTGCGTGTGCGCGTGTGTGTGTGTGTGTGTTGTTATCTTATATTCTGATGAGCGACAGCCTGGAGAAGGTGTATATTATTCTTGTGGATTAGAGATTAAAGGCTGGTAAACCTATGAACAGCCTTAATCCTGCTCCTCAGCCCTCGCTCAGCCGCCAGCCGCTGATCTGACATCAGCTTATACCTTCCGGACCCCACCACTGTCACAAGAACTGGTCCCAGATCAGCGTTTTAACCTCATCCTATTGGCTATAGTTGCCTTGACCGTGACCTCTGGGTGTACCAGAGGCTTTGTGAAGAGGAGGCTCTGATCTGAGTGTGCGTTTGTGTGTGTGTGTGTGTGTGTGTGTGTGTGTGTGCCTGTGTGTGTGCGTGTGCCTGTGTGTGTGTGTGTGTGTGTGTATGAGGGGCCGTTTAGGCCGTATACTGTCACTGTCACATATACATATTGAAATCTGTCACGTATTATGCTAGTGAAAAGCATCCGCGTATATACAAACACTGTCACGTATACTACTGAAAGCTGTCAGTGCGCGTGTGTGTGTGCGTGCATGTGTGTGCGTGTGTGTGTGTGCGTGTGTGTGTGTGCGGTGTGTGCGTGTGTGTGCGTGTGTGGCCACTTATTTATGAATGATGCAGTTCACCAAGAACACAAAACAAAAACATCGCGTTCCCTTCGCCTGGATAGTGCCGTCTATCCGCCCACACAGTGTGATCTGCCAGCGGTTTAGAGATATATCTGCCATCGGCCCAACGTTTTTGAAAAACTCAACAGTGTCACGTCTCACCAGGAATCACGGCACGGTCACTCGAGATAATCACAGACCTCGCTGTGAGACGTTTGCGTTTAAAGATTAAAAAAAAGAAATATAAAAAAAAAAAATTGTCGCTGTTGTGTCTCCATATCGACGAGACTTGTGATTATACCGTTGTGCCTCCCCGTCGACGAGACTTGTGATTATACCGTTGTGCCTCCCCGTCGAAGAGACTTGTGATTATACCGTTGTGCCTCCCTGTCGACGAGACTTGTGATTATACCGTTGTGCCTCCCTGTCGACGAGACTTGTGATTATACCGTTGTGCCTCCCTGTCGACGAGACTTGTGATTATACCGTTGTGCCTCCCCGTCGACGAGACTTGCGATTATACCGCTGTGCCTCCCTGTCGACGAGACTTGGGATTATACCGTTGTGCCTCCCTGTCGAAGAGACTTGTGATTATACCGTTGTGCCTCCCCGTCGACGAGACTTGTGATTATACCGTTGTGCCTCCCGTCGACGAGACTTGTGATTATACCGTTGTGCCTCCCGAGTTGAATAAACTTGTGATTATACTGTAGTTTCTTTACCCTGATACATTTCAACAATCTTCAGGCCAAGAGAGACAGAGAGAACAAAACTAAGTTCTCATAAGCTTCTGAAACGAACAAACAACTGAGCCTTTAAGAGATCTAGGGCAATAAGATGTCAGCGTCAGCAGCAAGAATGGTAAAACTGTGGTACCCTGACACTCAAAAAGCCTCTATGACAACATGTGCAGTAAGTCATATGGTGAGCACACACACACACAACACACACACACACACACACACACACACCCCTGTACCTCTAAATCAATTAACCTCCACCACGCCTCCTGGTCGGTCTCTCTCTCTCTCTCCTCTCTCTCTCTCTCTCTCTCTCTCTCTCTCTCTCTCTCTCTCTCTCTCTCTCTCTCTCTCTCTCTCTCCTCTTCTCAAATTAGTGTTTGTTGTTACGCTGCTAGAATGATGGAGAAACAGACTATGTTTGGGGGTTAGTGGTTGTTAATATGCTCATACATACATACATATCTATATATACAACTTACTATTCTACAATGTCACTGTTGTTATATCAGCAGTAAGTTATTTGACAAACAAGGAGGGTTAACTGAGTTCAGGTGCGTTTGGTTTACCCTCCACTATGTCCCTGACAGGGGGATACACCGAGGTTAGCCGTGAATTCCCCAGCAGCCTGCCTCTTTTCAGTCCTGCCAGCCCAGCAGGGTTAATAGGTGTTCAACCCCCCTCCATTATCCACCAGCCTCTCGACCAGCCCAGTGATGTTTTGCTATCATATATATGCTAACGAGGACACTTAATTAGTGGGGAGGGTGGGGGGTGGGGCTGCGATCATGTGTAAAATTGATTTGTGAGGAAGGGTGATGTTTGATCGACGGTGGGGGGGGGGGGGGGGGGGGGTGCAGGGGGGCGTTACCATGGCGAGCAGAGTCTCCCTCCAAACTGATCCCAGGTCTGGCCCCTGCAGTAGCCATTGTGATAATCGGCAGGATCGTGGTTCTCTATAGTTCTACTGGAGCTGGCTGCATGGTCGTGCACCTGAAGCGCGTTTTAACACGTGGTATCTGCAATGGCAACGGAATATAATATCAAAGTTTCAGTTATTTTCCTTTTTTTTTTGGCAGGAAGACCCTAATCCTGTCAAAACAGCAGTCATAGTGTATATTTTCAACAATACATTTGTTTACCGATAGCGGTTAAAGTGTCATTAATGAAATATCAGTTTAGGAATTGTATTCACATTAGCTAGCGAATTTCGACAGGAATAAATGCGAGCGGCCATCTTGTTATAGTCGTTATGATGAAGGACACTCGGGTCTTTCAACGAGCGTCGGAATTTCTAAAAACTACACACTACCCAGCTCAAGTCAGCCACTGTACAGCAAATTACTAATTTTTTGGTATTATCTACCACAAAACTGAACGTTATTGTCATAAATTAGAACGCACTTAGTTTATCTATTACCTTTCTGACGTTTAGCAAGAAGGATTCACGCACAGCTCTACACTCTACATGATTAACCCTTCACTGCCACACGACAGAAGGTTAGCCCTTTACTATCACAACCGACGGCAATGCTCCATCATTAGCATCATTAGCTCCGCAAATGCGGAGCTAATGATGCTAATGATGGAGCATCGCCGGCGGTTGTGTGATAGTAAAGGCTAACCTTCTGTATTGTCACAGTGAATCGGTTAACCGGCTGTCGTGTGGCAGTGAAAGGGTTAAGTAGCTCCTGCTCTGTTCTCTTATGGTCATTGTGTTTTCCCGTTTAGTAATCAGTAGTTACATTTACTAATTGATGATTGGGGAATTCCCCCGTCAACTTTAGTTAATTACTGCTGCATATCCACTAGAGAGACAGCGTCGGCCAGAACGCTTTCCTAATGAACTTGTCTTCAGTTGTAGAAGAAAAAAAATACTGTGAAATAAATAATTCTGGTAAATAATACTGTGAAATTAAATAATTCTGGTAAATAATACTGTGAAATTAAATCATTCTGGTAAATAATACTGTGAAATAAAACCATTCTGGAAAATAACACTGTGAAATAAAACCATTCTGGGAAATAATACTGTGAAATAAAACCATTCTGGAAGAATAACACTGTGAAATAAAACCATTCTGGTAAAAAAAAAATAATGTGAAATAGAACCATTCTGGTAAATAATGCTTATTAAAAAAAAACATTCTCGTAAAAAATACTGTAAAATAAAAACCATTCTGGTAAATAATGCTGTGAAATAAAACCATTGTGGTAAAAAAAATTAAAGAAACACTGTGAAATAAAAACAATTCTGGTAAAAAATACTGTGAAATAAAACCATTCTGGTAAAAATACTGTGAAATAAAACCATTCTGGTAAAAATACTGTGAATAAAACCATTCTGGTAAAAAATACTGTGAAATAAAACCATTCTGGTAGATATTTTGTCATGTTGCATGTTTTGAGCTGACTAGGCATTTGAAGACACACACACACACCACACACACACGCACGCACGCACACA
>NW_028173982.1:32500-218723 GCF_963971535.1 Notolepis coatsorum | reverse complement strand
GTTGGCTCTCTGGTTTAATGGTGTCTCAGGTTGGGCTCTCTGGTTTAATGGTGTCTCAGGTTGGGCTCTCTGGTATAATGGGGTCTCAGGTTGGGCTCTCTGGTTTAATGGGGTCTCAGGTTGGGATCTCTGGTTTAATGGTGTCTCAGGTTGGGCTCTCTGGTTTAATGGTGTCTCTCAGGTTGGGCTCTCTGGTTTAATGGTGTCTCTCAGGTTGGGCTCTCTGGTTTAATGGTGTCTCAGGTTGGGCTCTCTGGTTTAATGGTCTCTCAGGTTGGGCTCTCTGGTTTAATGGTCTCTCAGGTTGGGCTCTCTGGTTTAATGGTGTCTCTCAGGTTGGGCTCTCTGGTTTAATGGTGTCTCAGGTTGGGCTCTCTGGTTTAATGGTGTCTCAGGTTGGGCTCTCTGGTTTAATGGGTCTCAGGTTGGGCTCTCTGGTTTAATGGTGTCTCTCAGGTTGGGCTCTCTGGTTTAATGGGGTCTCAGGTTGGGCTCTCTGGTTTAATGGTGTCTCAGGTTGGGCTCTCTGGTTTAATGGGTCTCTCAGGTTGGGCTCTCTGGTTTAATGGGGTCTCAGGTTGGGCTCTCTGGTTTAATGGGGTCTCAGGTTGGGCTCTCTGGTTTAATGGTGTCTCAGGTTGGGCTCTCTGGTTTAATGGTGTCTCAGGTTGGGCTCTCTGGTTTAATGGTGTCTCAGGTTGGGCTCTCTGGTTTAATGGTGTCTCAGGTTGGGCTCTCTGGTTTAATGGGCTCTCAGGTTGGGCTCTCTGGTTTAATGGTGTCTCAGGTTGGGCTCTCTGGTTTAATGGTGTCTCTCAGGTTGGGCTCTGGTTTAATGGGGTCTCAGGTTGGGCTCTCTGGTTTAATGGGGTCTCAGGTTGGGCTCTCTGGTTTAATGGTGTCTCAGGTTGGGCTCTCTGGTTTAATGGTCTCTCAGGTTGGGCTCTCTGGTTTAATGGTGTCTCAGGTTGGGCTCTCTGGTTTAATGGTGTCTCAGGTTGGGCTCTCTGGTTTAATGGTGTCTCTCAGGTTGGGCTCTCTGGTTTAATGGTGTCTCAGGTTGGGCTCTCTGGTTTAATGGTGTCTCTCAGGTTGGGCTCTCTGGTTTAATGGTCTCTCAGGTTGGGCTCTCTGGTTTAATGGGTCTCAGGTTGGGCTCTCTGGTTTAATGGTGTCTCTCAGGTTGGGCTCTCTGGTTTAATGGGGTCTCAGGTTGGGCTCTCTGGTTTAATGGTGTCTCAGGTTGGGCTCTCTGGTTTAATGGTGTCTCAGGTTGGGCTCTCTGGTTTAATGGTGTCTCAGGTTGGGCTCTCTGGTTTAATGGGTCTCAGGTTGGGCTCTCTGGTTTAATGGGGTCTCTCAGGTTGGGCTCTCTGGTTTAATGGTGTCTCAGGTTGGGCTCTCTGGTTTAATGGTCTCTCAGGTTGGGCTCTCTGGTTTAATGGTGTCTCTCAGGTTGGGCTCTCTGGTTTAATGGGGTCTCAGGTTGGGCTCTCTGGTTTAATGGGGTCTCAGGTTGGGCTCTCTGGTTTAATGGTGTCTCAGGTTGGGCTCTCTGGTTTAATGGTGTCTCAGGTTGGGCTCTCTGGTTTAATGGTGTCTCTCAGGTTGGGCTCTCTGGTTTAATGGTGTCTCTCAGGTTGGGCTCTCTGGTTTAATGGTGTCTCAGGTTGGGCTCTCTGGTTTAATGGGGTCTCAGGTTGGGCTCTCTGGTTTAATGGGGTCTCAGGTTGGGCTCTCTGGTTTAATGGTGTCTCAGGTTGGGCTCTCTGGTTTAATGGTGTCTCTCAGGTTGGGCTCTCTGGTTTAATGGTGTCTCAGGTTGGGCTCTCTGGTTTAATGGTGTCTCTCAGGTTGGGCTCTCTGGTTTAATGGGGTCTCAGGTTGGGCTCTCTGGTTTAATGGTGTCTCTCAGGTTGGGCTCTGGTTTAATGGGGTCTCAGGTTGGGCTCTCTGGTTTAATGGTGTCTCAGGTTGGGCTCTCTGGTTTAATGGTTTCCAGTGTGTCTCTCTGTAAGGTTTGGGCTCTCTGGTTTAATGGTGTCTCAGGTTGGGCTCTGGTTTAATGGGTGTCTCAGGTTGGGCTCTCTGGTTTAATGGGGTCTCAGGTTGGGCTCTCTGGTTTAATGGTGTCTCAGGTTGGGCTCTCTGGTTTAATGGTGTCTCAGGTTGGGCTCTCTGGTTTAATGGTGTCTCTCAGGTTGGGCTCTCTGGTTTAATGGTGTCTCAGGTTGGGCTCTCTGGTTAATGGTGTCTCAGGTTGGGCTCTCTGGTTTAATGGTGTCTCAGGTTGGGCTCTCTGGTTTAATGGGGTCTCAGGTTGGGCTCTCTGGTTTAATGGTGTCTCAGGTTGGGCTCTCTGGTTTAATGGTGTCTCAGGTTGGGCTCTCTGGTTTAATGGTGTCTCTCAGGTTGGGCTCTCTGGTTTAATGGTGTCTCAGGTTGGGCTCTCTGGTTTAATGGTCTCTCAGGTTGGGCTCTCTGGTTTAATGGTGTCTCAGGTTGGGCTCTCTGGTTTAATGGGGTCTCAGGTTGGGCTCTCTGGTTTAATGGTCTCTCAGGTTGGGCTCTCTGGTTTAATGGTGTCTCAGGTTGGGCTCTCTGGTTTAATGGTGTCTCAGGTTGGGCTCTCTGGTTTAATGGGGTCTCAGGTTGGGCTCTCTGGTTTAATGGTGTCTCAGGTTGGGCTCTCTGGTTTAATGGGGTCTCAGGTTGGGCTCTCTGGTTTAATGGTGTCTCTCAGGTTGGGCTCTCTGGTTTAATGGTGTCTCAGGTTGGGCTCTCTGGTTTAATGGTGTCTCTCAGGTTGGGCTCTCTGGTTTAATGGGGTCTCAGGTTGGGCTCTCTGGTTTAATGGTGTCTCAGGTTGGGCTCTCTGGTTTAATGGTCTCTCAGGTTGGGCTCTCTGGTTTAATGGGGTCTCAGGTTGGGCTCTCTGGTTTAATGGTGTCTCTCAGGTTGGGCTCTCTGGTTTAATGGGGTCTCAGGTTGGGCTCTCTGGTTTAATGGTGTCTCTCAGGTTGGGCTCTCTGGTTTAATGGTGTCTCTCAGGTTGGGCTCTCTGGTTTAATGGTGTCTCAGGTTGGGCTCTCTGGTTTAATGGGGTCTCAGGTTGGGCTCTCTGGTTTAATGGGGTCTCAGGTTG
This sequence comes from Notolepis coatsorum, assembly GCF_963971535.1. NCBI lineage: Eukaryota > Metazoa > Chordata > Actinopteri > Aulopiformes > Paralepididae > Notolepis > Notolepis coatsorum. Next base: position 215,578 of record NW_028173982.1, on the reverse strand, counting down.
GGCTCTATGGTTTAATGGTGTCTCAGGTTGGGCTCTCTGGTTTAATGGTGTCTCTCAGGTTGGGCTCTCTGGTTTAATGGGTCTCTCAGGTTGGGCTCTCTGGTTTAATGGTGTCTCTCAGGTTGGGCTCTCTGGTTTAATGGTGTCTCAGGTTGGGCTCTCTGGTTTAATGGGGTCTCAGGTTGGGCTCTCTGGTTTAATGGGGTCTCAGGTTGGGCTCTCTGGTTTAATGGTGTCTCTCAGGTTGGGCTCTCTGGTTTAATGGTGTCTCAGGTTGGGCTCTCTGGTTTAATGGGGTCTCAGGTTGGGCTCTCTGGTTTAATGGTGTCTCAGGTTGGGCTCTCTGGTTTAATGGGTCTCAGGTTGGGCTCTCTGGTTTAATGGTGTCTCAGGTTGGGCTCTCTGGTTTAATGGGGTCTCAGGTTGGGCTCTCTGGTTTAATGGTGCTCTCAGGTTGGGCTCTCTGGTTTAATGGGGTCTCAGGTTGGGCTCTCTGGTTTAATGGTGTCTCAGGTTGGGCTCTCTGGTTTAATGGTGTCTCTCAGGTTGGGCTCTCTGGTTTAATGGGTTCTCAGGTTGGGCTCTCTGGTTTAATGGTGTCTCAGGTTGGGCTCTCTGGTTTAATGGTGTCTCTCAGGTTGGGCTCTCTGGTTTAATGGTGTCTCAGGTTGGGCTCTCTGGTTTAATGGGTCTCTCAGGTTGGGCTCTCTGGTTTAATGGTGTCTCTCAGGTTGGGCTCTCTGGTTTAATGGTGTCTCTCAGGTTGGGCTCTCTGGTTTAATGGTGTCTCTCAGGTTGGGCTCTCTGGTTATCTTTTAATGGGTCTCAGGTTGGGCTCTCTGGTTTAATGGTGTGTCTCAGGTTGGGCTCTCTGGTTTAATGGTGTCTCTCAGGTTGGGCTCTCTGGTTTAATGGTGTCTCTCAGGTTGGGCTCTCTGGTTTAATGGTGTCTCTCAGGTTGGGCTCTCTGGTTTAATGGTGTCTCAGGTTGGGCTCTCTGGTTTAATGGTCTCTCAGGTTGGGCTCTCTGGTTTAATGGTGTCTCAGGTTGGGCTCTCTGGTTTAATGGTGTCTCAGGTTGGGCTCTCTGGTTTAATGGTGTCTCTCAGGTTGGGCTCTCTGGTTTAATGGTGTCTCAGGTTGGGCTCTCTGGTTTAATGCGGTCTCAGGTTGGGCTCTCTGGTTTAATGGGGTCTCAGGTTGGGCTCTCTGGTTTAATGGTGTCTCTCAGGTTGGGCTCTCTGGTTTAATGGTGTCTCAGGTTGGGCTCTCTGGTTTAATGGGGTCTCAGGTTGGGCTCTCTGGTTTAATGGGGTCTCAGGTTGGGCTCTCTGGTTTAATGGTGTCTCAGGTTGGGCTCTCTGGTTTAATGGTGTCTCTCAGGTTGGGCTCTCTGGTTTAATGGTCTCTCAGGTTGGGCTCTCTGGTTTAATGGTGTCTCTCAGGTTGGGCTCTCTGGTTTAATGGTGTCTCTCAGGTTGGGCTCTCTGGTTTAATGGGGTCTCAGGTTGGGCTCTCTGGTTTAATGGTCTGTCTCAGGTTGGGCTCTCTGGTTTAATGGTGTCTCTCAGGTTGGGCTCTCTGGTTTAATGGTGTCTCAGGTTGGGCTCTCTGGTTTAATGGGTCTCAGGTTGGGCTCTCTGGTTTAATGGTGTCTCAGGTTGGGCTCTCTGGTTTAATGGGGTCTCAGGTTGGGCTCTCTGGTTTAATGGTGTCTCTCAGGTTGGGCTCTCTGGTTAAATGGTGTCTCAGGTTGGGCTCTCTGGTTTAATGGTCTCTCAGGTTGGGCTCTCTGGTTTAATGGGGTCTCAGGTTGGGCTCTCTGGTTTAATGGTGTCTCAGGTTGGGCTCTCTGGTTTAATGGTGTCTCTCAGGTTGGGCTCTCTGGTTTAATGGGTTCTCAGGTTGGGCTCTCTGGTTTAATGGTGTCTCAGGTTGGGCTCTCTGGTTTAATGGTGTCTCTCAGGTTGGGCTCTCTGGTTTAATGGTGTCTCAGGTTGGGCTCTCTGGTTTAATGGTCTCTCAGGTTGGGCTCTCTGGTTTAATGGTGTCTCTCAGGTTGGGCTCTCTGGTTTAATGGTGTCTCTCAGGTTGGGCTCTCTGGTTTAATGGTGTCTCTCAGGTTGGGCTCTCTGGTTTAATGGTCTCTCAGGTTGGGCTCTCTGGTTTAATGGTCTCTCAGGTTGGGCTCTCTGGTTTAATGGTGTCTCTCAGGTTGGGCTCTCTGGTTTAATGGTGTCTCTCAGGTTGGGCTCTCTGGTTTAATGGTGTCTCTCAGGTTGGGCTCTCTGGTTTAATGGTCTCTCAGGTTGGGCTCTCTGGTTTAATGGTCTCTCAGGTTGGGCTCTCTGGTTTAATGGTGTCTCTCAGGTTGGGCTCTCTGGTTTAATGGTGTCTCAGGTTGGGCTCTCTGGTTTAATGGTGTCTCTCAGGTTGCTCTCTGGTTTAATGGGGTCTCAGGTTGGGCTCTCTGGTTTAATGGTGTCTCTCAGGTTGGGCTCTCTGGTTTAATGGGGTCTCAGGTTGGGCTCTCTGGTTTAATGGTGTCTCAGGTTGGGCTCTCTGGTTTAATGGTGTCTCAGGTTGGGCTCTCTGGTATAATGGGGTCTCAGGTTGGGCTCTCTGGTTTAATGGTGTCTCAGGTTGGGATCTCTGGTTTAATGGTGTCTCAGGTTGGGCTCTCTGGTTTAATGGTGTCTCTCAGGTTGGGCTCTCTGGTTTAATGGTGTCTCTCAGGTTGGGCTCTCTGGTTTAATGGTGTCTCTCAGGTTGGGCTCTCTGGTTTAATGGTCTCTCAGGTTGGGCTCTCTGGTTTAATGGTCTCTCAGGTTGGGCTCTCTGGTTTAATGGTGTCTCTCAGGTTGGGCTCTCTGGTTTAATGGTGTCTCAGGTTGGGCTCTCTGGTTTAATGGTGTCTCTCAGGTTTGCTCTCTGGTTTAATGGGGTCTCAGGTTGGGCTCTCTGGTTTAATGGTGTCTCTCAGGTTGGGCTCTCTGGTTTAATGGGGTCTCAGGTTGGGCTCTCTGGTTTAATGGTGTCTCAGGTTGGGCTCTCTGGTTTAATGGTGTCTCAGGTTGGGCTCTCTGGTATAATGGGGTCTCAGGTTGGGCTCTCTGGTTTAATGGGGTCTCAGGTTGGGATCTCTGGTTTAATGGTGTCTCAGGTTGGGCTCTCTGGTTTAATGGTGTCTCAGGTTGGGCTCTCTGGTTTAATGGTGTCTCAGGTTGGGCTCTCTGGTTTAATGGGGTCTCAGGTTGGGCTCTCTGGTTTAATGGTGTCTCTCAGGTTGGGCTCTCTGGTTTAATGGTGTCTCAGGTTGGGCTCTCTGGTTTAATGGTGTCTCTCAGGTTGGGCTCTGGTTTAATGGGGTCTCAGGTTGGGCTCTCTGGTTTAATGGGGTCTCAGGTTGGGCTCTCTGGTTTAATGGTGTCTCAGGTTGGGCTCTCTGGTTTAATGGTGTCTCTCAGGTTGGGCTCTCTGGTTTAATGGTCTCTCAGGTTGGGCTCTCTGGTTTAATGGTGTCTCTCAGGTTGGGCTCTCTGGTTTAATGGTGTCTCAGGTTGGGCTCTCTGGTTTAATGGGGTCTCAGGTTGGGCTCTCTGGTTTAATGGGGTCTCAGGTTGGGCTCTCTGGTTTAATGGTGTCTCTCAGGTTGGGCTCTCTGGTTTAATGGTGTCTCAGGTTGGGCTCTCTGGTTTAATGGGGTCTCTCAGGTTGGGCTCTCTGGTTTAATGGTGTCTCAGGTTGGGCTCTCTGGTTTAATGGGGTCTCAGGTTGGGCTCTCTGGTTTAATGGTTTTAATTGTCTCTAGGTTGGGCTAGGCGCTCTGGTTTAATGGGGTCTCAGGTTGGGCTCTCTGGTTTAATGGTGTCTTCAGGTTGGGCTCTCTGGTTTAATGGTCTCTCTCAGGTTGGGCTCTCTGGTTTAATGGGGTCTCAGGTTGGGCTCTCTGGTTTAATGGTGTCTCAGGTTGGGCTCTCTGGTTTAATGGTGTCTCTCAGGTTGGGCTCTCTGGTTTAATGGTGTCTCAGGTTGGGCTCTCTGGTTTAATGGTGTCTCTCAGGTTGGGCTCTCTGGTTTAATGGTCTCTCAGGTTGGGCTCTCTGGTTTAATGGGGTCTCAGGTTGGGCTCTCTGGTTTAATGGTGTCTCTCAGGTTGGGCTCTCTGGTTTAATGGGGTCTCAGGTTGGGCTCTCTGGTTTAATGGTCTCTCTCAGGTTGGGCTCTCTGGTTTAATGGTGTCTCAGGTTGGGCTCTCTGGTTTAATGGGGTCTCAGGTTGGGCTCTGGTTTAATGGGGTCTCAGGTTGGGCTCTCTGGTTTAACGGGGTCTCAGGTTGGGCTCTCTGGTTTAATGGTGTCTCAGGTTGAGCTCTCTGGTTTAATGGTCTCTCAGGTTGGGCTCTGGTTTAATGGTGTCTCTCAGGTTGGGCTCTCTGGTTTAATGGTGTCTCAGGTTGGGCTCTCTGGTTTAATGGTCTCTCTCAGGTTGGGCTCTCTGGTTTAATGGGGTCTCAGGTTGGGCTCTCTGGTTTAATGGTGTCTCAGGTTGGGCTCTCTGGTTTAATGGTGTCTCTCAGGTTGGGCTCTCTGGTTTAATGGTGTCTCAGGTTGGGCTCTCTGGTTTAATGGTGTCTCTCAGGTTGGGCTCTCTGGTTTAATGGTCTCTCAGGTTGGGCTCTCTGGTTTAATGGGGTCTCAGGTTGGGCTCTCTGGTTTAATGGTGTCTCTCAGGTTGGGCTCTCTGGTTTAATGGGGTCTCAGGTTGGGTTCTCTGGTTTAATGGTCTCTCTCAGGTTGGGCTCTCTGGTTTAATGGTGTCTCAGGTTGGGCTCTCTGGTTTAATGGGGTCTCAGGTTGGGCTTTGGTTTAATGGGGTCTCAGGTTGGGCTCTCTGGTTTAACGGGGTCTCAGGTTGGGCTCTCTGGTTTAATGGTGTCTCAGGTTGAGCTCTCTGGTTTAATGGTCTCTCAGGTTGGGCTCTGGTTTAATGGTGTCTCTCAGGTTGGGCTCTCTGGTTTAATGGGGTCTCAGGTTGGGCTCTCTGGTTTAATGGGGTCTCAGGTTGGGCTCTCTGGTTTAATGGTGTCTCAGGTTGGGCTCTCTGGTTTAATGGTGTCTCAGGTTGGGCTCTCTGGTTTAATGGTGTCTCTCAGGTTGGGCTCTCTGGTTTAATGGGGTCTCTCAGGTTGGGCTCTCTGGTTTAATGGTGTCTCAGGTTGGGCTCTCTGGTTTAATGGGGTCTCAGGTTGGGCTCTCTGGTTTAATGGGGTCTCAGGTTGGGCTCTCTGGTTTAATGGTGTCTCAGGTTGGGCTCTCTGGTTTAATGGTGTCTCTCAGGTTGGGCTCTCTGGTTTAATGGTGTCTCAGGTTGGGCTCTCTGGTTTAATGGTGTCTCTCAGGTTGGGCTCTCTGGTTTAATGGGGTCTCAGGTTGGGCTCTGGTTTAATGGTGTCTCTCAGGTTGGGCTCTGGTTTAATGGGGTCTCAGGTTGGGCTCTGGTTTAATGGGGTCTCAGGTTGGGCTCTCTGGTTTAATGGTCTCTCAGGTTGGGCTCTCTGGTTTAATGGTGTCTCTCAGGTTGGGCTCTCTGGTTTAATGGGGTCTCAGGTTAGGCTCTGGTTTAATGGTGTCTCTCAGGTTGGGCTCTGGTTTAATGGGGTCTCAGGTTGGGCTCTCTGGTTTAATGGTGTCTCAGGTTGGGCTCTCTGGTTTAATGGTGTCTCAGGTTGGGCTCTCTGGTTTAATGGTGTCTCTCAGGTTGGGCTCTCTGGTTTAATGGTGTCTCAGGTTGGGCTCTCTGGTTTAATGGTGTCTCAGGTTGGGCTCTCTGGTTTAATGGTGTCTCTCAGGTTGGGCTCTCTGGTTTAATGGGGTCTCAGGTTGGGCTCTCTGGTTTAATGGTCTCTCAGGTTGGGCTCTCTGGTTTAATGGGGTCTCAGGTTGGGCTCTCTGGTTTAATGGTGTCTCTCAGGTTGGGCTCTCTGGTTTAATGGTGTCTCAGGTTGGGCTCTCTGGTTTAATGGTCTCTCAGGTTGGGCTCTCTGGTTTAATGGTGTCTCAGGTTGGGCTCTCTGGTTTAATGGGGTCTCAGGTTGGGCTCTGGTTTAATGGTCTCTCAGGTTGGGCTCTCTGGTTTAATGGTGTCTCAGGTTGGGCTCTCTGGTTTAATGGTGTCTCAGGTTGGGCTCTCTGGTTTAATGGGGTCTCAGGTTGGGCTCTCTGGTTTAATGGGGTCTCAGGTTGGGCTCTCTGGTTTAATGGTGTCTCAGGTTGGGCTCTCTGGTTTAATGGTCTCTCAGGTTGGGCTCTCTGGTTTAATGGGGTCTCAGGTTGGGCTCTCTGGTTTAATGGTGTCTCTCAGGTTGGGCTCTCTGGTTTAATGGGGTCTCAGGTTGGGCTCTCTGGTTTAATGGTGTCTCTCAGGTTGGGCTCTCTGGTTTAATGGTGTCTCTCAGGTTGGGCTCTCTGGTTTAATGGTGTCTCAGGTTGGGCTCTCTGGTTTAATGGGGTCTCAGGTTGGGCTCTCTGGTTTAATGGGGTCTCAGGTTGGGCTCTATGGTTTAATGGTGTCTCAGGTTGGGCTCTCTGGTTTATTGGTGTCTCTCAGGTTGGGCTCTCTGGTTTAATGGTCTCTCAGGTTGGGCTCTCTGGTTTAATGGTGTCTCTCAGGTTGGGCTCTCTGGTTTAATGGTGTCTCAGGTTGGGCTCTCTGGTTTAATGGGGTCTCAGGTTGGGCTCTCTGGTTTAATGGGGTCTCAGGTTGGGCTCTCTGGTTTAATGGTGTCTCTCAGGTTGGGCTCTCTGGTTTAATGGTGTCTCAGGTTGGGCTCTCTGGTTTAATGGGGTCTCAGGTTGGGCTCTCTGGTTTAATGGTGTCTCAGGTTGGGCTCTCTGGTTTAATGGGGTCTCAGGTTGGGCTCTCTGGTTTAATGGTGTCTCAGGTTGGGCTCTCTGGTTAAATGGGGTCTCAGGTTGGGCTCTCTGGTTTAATGGTCTCTCTCAGGTTGGGCTCTCTGGTTTAATGGGGTCTCAGGTTGGGCTCTCTGGTTTAATGGTGTCTCAGGTTGGGCTCTCTGGTTTAATGGTGTCTCTCAGGTTGGGCTCTCTGGTTTAATGGGTTCTCAGGTTGGGCTCTCTGGTTTAATGGTGTCTCAGGTTGGGATCTCTGGTTTAATGGTGTCTCTCAGGTTGGGCTCTCTGGTTTAATGGTGTCTCAGGTTGGGCTCTCTGGTTTAATGGTCTCTCAGGTTGGGCTCTCTGGTTTAATGGTGTCTCTCAGTTTGGGCTCTCTGGTTTAATGGTGTCTCTCAGGTTGGGCTCTCTGGTTTAATGGTGTCTCTCAGGTTGGGCTCTCTGGTTTAATGGTCTCTCAGGTTGGGCTCTCTGGTTTAATGGTCTCTCAGGTTGGGCTCTCTGGTTTAATGGTGTCTCTCAGGTTGGGCTCTCTGGTTTAATGGTGTCTCTCAGGTTGGGCTCTCTGGTTTAATGGTGTCTCTCAGGTTGGGCTCTCTGGTTTAATGGTCTCTCAGGTTGGGCTCTCTGGTTTAATGGTCTCTCAGGTTGGGCTCTCTGGTTTAATGGTGTCTCTCAGGTTGGGCTCTCTGGTTTAATGGTGTCTCAGGTTGGGCTCTCTGGTTTAATGGTGTCTCTCAGGTTTGCTCTCTGGTTTAATGGGGTCTCAGGTTGGGCTCTCTGGTTTAATGGTGTCTCTCAGGTTGGGCTCTCTGGTTTAATGGGGTCTCAGGTTGGGCTCTCTGGTTTAATGGTGTCTCAGGTTGGGCTCTCTGGTTTAATGGTGTCTCAGGTTGGGCTCTCTGGTATAATGGGGTCTCAGGTTGGGCTCTCTGGTTTAATGGGGTCTCAGGTTGGGATCTCTGGTTTAATGGTGTCTCTCAGGTTGGGCTCTCTGGTTTAATGGTGTCTCTCAGGTTGGGCTCTCTGGTTTAATGGTGTCTCTCAGGTTGGGCTCTCTGGTTTAATGGTGTCTCAGGTTGGGCTCTCTGGTTTAATGGTCTCTCTCAGGTTGGGCTCTCTGGTTTAATGGGGTCTCAGGTTGGGCTCTCTGGTTTAATGGTGTCTCAGGTTGGGCTCTCTGGTTTAATGGTGTCTCTCAGGTTGGGCTCTCTGGTTTAATGGTGTCTCAGGTTGGGCTCTCTGGTTTAATGGTGTCTCTCAGGTTGGGCTCTCTGGTTTAATGGTCTCTCAGGTTGGGCTCTCTGGTTTAATGGGGTCTCAGGTTGGGCTCTCTGGTTTAATGGTGTCTCTCAGGTTGGGCTCTCTGGTTTAATGGGGTCTCAGGTTGGGTTCTCTGGTTTAATGGTCTCTCTCAGGTTGGGCTCTCTGGTTTAATGGTGTCTCAGGTTGGGCTCTCTGGTTTAATGGGGTCTCAGGTTGGGCTTTGGTTTAATGGGGTCTCAGGTTGGGCTCTCTGGTTTAACGGGGTCTCAGGTTGGGCTCTCTGGTTTAATGGTGTCTCAGGTTGAGCTCTCTGGTTTAATGGTCTCTCAGGTTGGGCTCTGGTTTAATGGTGTCTCTCAGGTTGGGCTCTCTGGTTTAATGGGGTCTCAGGTTGGGCTCTCTGGTTTAATGGGGTCTCAGGTTGGGCTCTCTGGTTTAATGGTGTCTCAGGTTGGGCTCTCTGGTTTAATGGTGTCTCAGGTTGGGCTCTCTGGTTTAATGGTGTCTCTCAGGTTGGGCTCTCTGGTTTAATGGGGTCTCTCAGGTTGGGCTCTCTGGTTTAATGGTGTCTCAGGTTGGGCTCTCTGGTTTAATGGGGTCTCAGGTTGGGCTCTCTGGTTTAATGGGGTCTCAGGTTGGGCTCTCTGGTTTAATGGTGTCTCAGGTTGGGCTCTCTGGTTTAATGGTGTCTCTCAGGTTGGGCTCTCTGGTTTAATGGTGTCTCAGGTTGGGCTCTCTGGTTTAATGGTGTCTCTCAGGTTGGGCTCTCTGGTTTAATGGGGTCTCAGGTTGGGCTCTGGTTTAATGGTGTCTCTCAGGTTGGGCTCTGGTTTAATGGGGTCTCAGGTTGGGCTCTGGTTTAATGGGGTCTCAGGTTGGGCTCTCTGGTTTAATGGTCTCTCAGGTTGGGCTCTCTGGTTTAATGGTGTCTCTCAGGTTGGGCTCTCTGGTTTAATGGGGTCTCAGGTTAGGCTCTGGTTTAATGGTGTCTCTCAGGTTGGGCTCTGGTTTAATGGGGTCTCAGGTTGGGCTCTCTGGTTTAATGGTGTCTCAGGTTGGGCTCTCTGGTTTAATGGTGTCTCAGGTTGGGCTCTCTGGTTTAATGGTGTCTCTCAGGTTGGGCTCTCTGGTTTAATGGTGTCTCAGGTTGGGCTCTCTGGTTTAATGGTGTCTCAGGTTGGGCTCTCTGGTTTAATGGTGTCTCTCAGGTTGGGCTCTCTGGTTTAATGGGGTCTCAGGTTGGGCTCTCTGGTTTAATGGTCTCTCAGGTTGGGCTCTCTGGTTTAATGGGGTCTCAGGTTGGGCTCTCTGGTTTAATGGTGTCTCTCAGGTTGGGCTCTCTGGTTTAATGGTGTCTCAGGTTGGGCTCTCTGGTTTAATGGTCTCTCAGGTTGGGCTCTCTGGTTTAATGGTGTCTCAGGTTGGGCTCTCTGGTTTAATGGGGTCTCAGGTTGGGCTCTGGTTTAATGGTCTCTCAGGTTGGGCTCTCTGGTTTAATGGTGTCTCAGGTTGGGCTCTCTGGTTTAATGGTGTCTCAGGTTGGGCTCTCTGGTTTAATGGGGTCTCAGGTTGGGCTCTCTGGTTTAATGGGGTCTCAGGTTGGGCTCTCTGGTTTAATGGTGTCTCAGGTTGGGCTCTCTGGTTTAATGGTCTCTCAGGTTGGGCTCTCTGGTTTAATGGGGTCTCAGGTTGGGCTCTCTGGTTTAATGGTGTCTCTCAGGTTGGGCTCTCTGGTTTAATGGGGTCTCAGGTTGGGCTCTCTGGTTTAATGGTGTCTCTCAGGTTGGGCTCTCTGGTTTAATGGTGTCTCTCAGGTTGGGCTCTCTGGTTTAATGGTGTCTCAGGTTGGGCTCTCTGGTTTAATGGGGTCTCAGGTTGGGCTCTCTGGTTTAATGGGGTCTCAGGTTGGGCTCTATGGTTTAATGGTGTCTCAGGTTGGGCTCTCTGGTTTATTGGTGTCTCTCAGGTTGGGCTCTCTGGTTTAATGGTCTCTCAGGTTGGGCTCTCTGGTTTAATGGTGTCTCTCAGGTTGGGCTCTCTGGTTTAATGGTGTCTCAGGTTGGGCTCTCTGGTTTAATGGGGTCTCAGGTTGGGCTCTCTGGTTTAATGGGGTCTCAGGTTGGGCTCTCTGGTTTAATGGTGTCTCTCAGGTTGGGCTCTCTGGTTTAATGGTGTCTCAGGTTGGGCTCTCTGGTTTAATGGGGTCTCAGGTTGGGCTCTCTGGTTTAATGGTGTCTCAGGTTGGGCTCTCTGGTTTAATGGGGTCTCAGGTTGGGCTCTCTGGTTTAATGGTGTCTCAGGTTGGGCTCTCTGGTTAAATGGGGTCTCAGGTTGGGCTCTCTGGTTTAATGGTCTCTCTCAGGTTGGGCTCTCTGGTTTAATGGGGTCTCAGGTTGGGCTCTCTGGTTTAATGGTGTCTCAGGTTGGGCTCTCTGGTTTAATGGTGTCTCTCAGGTTGGGCTCTCTGGTTTAATGGGTTCTCAGGTTGGGCTCTCTGGTTTAATGGTGTCTCAGGTTGGGATCTCTGGTTTAATGGTGTCTCTCAGGTTGGGCTCTCTGGTTTAATGGTGTCTCAGGTTGGGCTCTCTGGTTTAATGGTCTCTCAGGTTGGGCTCTCTGGTTTAATGGTGTCTCTCAGTTTGGGCTCTCTGGTTTAATGGTGTCTCTCAGGTTGGGCTCTCTGGTTTAATGGTGTCTCTCAGGTTGGGCTCTCTGGTTTAATGGTCTCTCAGGTTGGGCTCTCTGGTTTAATGGTCTCTCAGGTTGGGCTCTCTGGTTTAATGGTGTCTCTCAGGTTGGGCTCTCTGGTTTAATGGTGTCTCTCAGGTTGGGCTCTCTGGTTTAATGGTGTCTCTCAGGTTGGGCTCTCTGGTTTAATGGTCTCTCAGGTTGGGCTCTCTGGTTTAATGGTCTCTCAGGTTGGGCTCTCTGGTTTAATGGTGTCTCTCAGGTTGGGCTCTCTGGTTTAATGGTGTCTCAGGTTGGGCTCTCTGGTTTAATGGTGTCTCTCAGGTTTGCTCTCTGGTTTAATGGGGTCTCAGGTTGGGCTCTCTGGTTTAATGGTGTCTCTCAGGTTGGGCTCTCTGGTTTAATGGGGTCTCAGGTTGGGCTCTCTGGTTTAATGGTGTCTCAGGTTGGGCTCTCTGGTTTAATGGTGTCTCAGGTTGGGCTCTCTGGTATAATGGGGTCTCAGGTTGGGCTCTCTGGTTTAATGGGGTCTCAGGTTGGGATCTCTGGTTTAATGGTGTCTCTCAGGTTGGGCTCTCTGGTTTAATGGTGTCTCTCAGGTTGGGCTCTCTGGTTTAATGGTGTCTCTCAGGTTGGGCTCTCTGGTTTAATGGTCTCTCAGGTTGGGCTCTCTGGTTTAATGGTCTCTCAGGTTGGGCTCTCTGGTTTAATGGTGTCTCTCAGGTTGGGCTCTCTGGTTTAATGGTGTCTCAGGTTGGGCTCTCTGGTTTAATGGTGTCTCTCAGGTTTGCTCTCTGGTTTAATGGGGTCTCAGGTTGGGCTCTCTGGTTTAATGGTGTCTCTCAGGTTGGGCTCTCTGGTTTAATGGGGTCTCAGGTTGGGCTCTCTGGTTTAATGGTGTCTCAGGTTGGGCTCTCTGGTTTAATGGTGTCTCAGGTTGGGCTCTCTGGTATAATGGGGTCTCAGGTTGGGCTCTCTGGTTTAATGGGGTCTCAGGTTGGGCTCTCTGGTTTAATGGTGTCTCTCAGGTTGGGCTCTCTGGTTTAATGGTGTCTCAGGTTGGGCTCTCTGGTTTAATGGTGTCTCTCAGGTTGGGCTCTGGTTTAATGGGGTCTCAGGTTGGGCTCTCTGGTTTAATGGGGTCTCAGGTTGGGCTCTCTGGTTTAATGGTGTCTCAGGTTGGGCTCTCTGGTTTAATGGTGTCTCTCAGGTTGGGCTCTCTGGTTTAATGGTCTCTCAGGTTGGGCTCTCTGGTTTAATGGTGTCTCTCAGGTTGGGCTCTCTGGTTTAATGGTGTCTCAGGTTGGGCTCTCTGGTTTAATGGGGTCTCAGGTTGGGCTCTCTGGTTTAATGGGGTCTCAGGTTGGGCTCTCTGGTTTAATGGTGTCTCTCAGGTTGGGCTCTCTGGTTTAATGGTGTCTCAGGTTGGGCTCTCTGGTTTAATGGGGTCTCTCAGGTTGGGCTCTCTGGTTTAATGGTGTCTCAGGTTGGGCTCTCTGGTTTAATGGGGTCTCAGGTTGGGCTCTCTGGTTTAATGGTCTCTCTCAGGTTGGGCTCTCTGGTTTAATGGGGTCTCAGGTTGGGCTCTCTGGTTTAATGGTGTTTCAGGTTGGGCTCTCTGGTTTAATGGTCTCTCTCAGGTTGGGCTCTCTGGTTTAATGGGGTCTCAGGTTGGGCTCTCTGGTTTAATGGTGTCTCAGGTTGGGCTCTCTGGTTTAATGGTGTCTCTCAGGTTGGGCTCTCTGGTTTAATGGTGTCTCAGGTTGGGCTCTCTGGTTTAATGGTGTCTCTCAGGTTGGGCTCTCTGGTTTAATGGTCTCTCAGGTTGGGCTCTCTGGTTTAATGGGGTCTCAGGTTGGGCTCTCTGGTTTAATGGTGTCTCTCAGGTTGGGCTCTCTGGTTTAATGGGGTCTCAGGTTGGGCTCTCTGGTTTAATGGTCTCTCTCAGGTTGGGCTCTCTGGTTTAATGGTGTCTCAGGTTGGGCTCTCTGGTTTAATGGGGTCTCAGGTTGGGCTCTGGTTTAATGGGGTCTCAGGTTGGGCTCTCTGGTTTAACGGGGTCTCAGGTTGGGCTCTCTGGTTTAATGGTGTCTCAGGTTGAGCTCTCTGGTTTAATGGTCTCTCAGGTTGGGCTCTGGTTTAATGGTGTCTCTCAGGTTGGGCTCTCTGGTTTAATGGTGTCTCAGGTTGGGCTCTCTGGTTTAATGGTCTCTCTCAGGTTGGGCTCTCTGGTTTAATGGGGTCTCAGGTTGGGCTCTCTGGTTTAATGGTGTCTCAGGTTGGGCTCTCTGGTTTAATGGTGTCTCTCAGGTTGGGCTCTCTGGTTTAATGGTGTCTCAGGTTGGGCTCTCTGGTTTAATGGTGTCTCTCAGGTTGGGCTCTCTGGTTTAATGGTCTCTCAGGTTGGGCTCTCTGGTTTAATGGGGTCTCAGGTTGGGCTCTCTGGTTTAATGGTGTCTCTCAGGTTGGGCTCTCTGGTTTAATGGGGTCTCAGGTTGGGTTCTCTGGTTTAATGGTCTCTCTCAGGTTGGGCTCTCTGGTTTAATGGTGTCTCAGGTTGGGCTCTCTGGTTTAATGGGGTCTCAGGTTGGGCTTTGGTTTAATGGGGTCTCAGGTTGGGCTCTCTGGTTTAACGGGGTCTCAGGTTGGGCTCTCTGGTTTAATGGTGTCTCAGGTTGAGCTCTCTGGTTTAATGGTCTCTCAGGTTGGGCTCTGGTTTAATGGTGTCTCTCAGGTTGGGCTCTCTGGTTTAATGGGGTCTCAGGTTGGGCTCTCTGGTTTAATGGGGTCTCAGGTTGGGCTCTCTGGTTTAATGGTGTCTCAGGTTGGGCTCTCTGGTTTAATGGTGTCTCAGGTTGGGCTCTCTGGTTTAATGGTGTCTCTCAGGTTGGGCTCTCTGGTTTAATGGGGTCTCTCAGGTTGGGCTATCTGGTTTAATGGTGTCTCTCAGGTTGGGCTCTCTGGTTTAATGGTGTCTCAGGTTGGGCTCTCTGGTTTAATGCAGTCTCAGGTTGGGCTCTGGTTTAACGGGGTCTCAGGTTGGGCTCTCTGGTTTAATGGTGTCTCTCAGGTTGGGCTCTCTGGTTTAATGGTGTCTCAGGTTGGGCTCTCTGGTTTAATGGGGTCTCAGGTTGGGCTCTCTGGTTTAATGGGGTCTCAGGTTGGGCTCTATGGTTTAATGGTGTCTCAGGTTGGGCTCTCTGGTTTATTGGTGTCTCTCAGGTTGGGCTCTCTGGTTTAATGGTCTCTCAGGTTGGGCTCTCTGGTTTAATGGTGTCTCTCAGGTTGGGCTCTCTGGTTTAATGGTGTCTCAGGTTGGGCTCTCTGGTTTAATGGGGTCTCAGGTTGGGCTCTCTGGTTTAATGGGGTCTCAGGTTGGGCTCTCTGGTTTAATGGTGTCTCTCAGGTTGGGCTCTCTGGTTTAATGGTGTCTCAGGTTGGGCTCTCTGGTTTAATGGGGTCTCAGGTTGGGCTCTCTGGTTTAATGGTGTCTCAGGTTGGGCTCTCTGGTTTAATGGGGTCTCAGGTTGGGCTCTCTGGTTTAATGGTGTCTCAGGTTGGGCTCTCTGGTTAAATGGGGTCTCAGGTTGGGCTCTCTGGTTTAATGGTCTCTCTCAGGTTGGGCTCTCTGGTTTAATGGGGTCTCAGGTTGGGCTCTCTGGTTTAATGGTGTCTCAGGTTGGGCTCTCTGGTTTAATGGTGTCTCTCAGGTTGGGCTCTCTGGTTTAATGGGTTCTCAGGTTGGGCTCTCTGGTTTAATGGTGTCTCAGGTTGGGATCTCTGGTTTAATGGTGTCTCTCAGGTTGGGCTCTCTGGTTTAATGGTGTCTCAGGTTGGGCTCTCTGGTTTAATGGTCTCTCAGGTTGGGCTCTCTGGTTTAATGGTGTCTCTCAGTTTGGGCTCTCTGGTTTAATGGTGTCTCTCAGGTTGGGCTCTCTGGTTTAATGGTGTCTCTCAGGTTGGGCTCTCTGGTTTAATGGTCTCTCAGGTTGGGCTCTCTGGTTTAATGGTCTCTCAGGTTGGGCTCTCTGGTTTAATGGTGTCTCTCAGGTTGGGCTCTCTGGTTTAATGGTGTCTCTCAGGTTGGGCTCTCTGGTTTAATGGTGTCTCTCAGGTTGGGCTCTCTGGTTTAATGGTCTCTCAGGTTGGGCTCTCTGGTTTAATGGTCTCTCAGGTTGGGCTCTCTGGTTTAATGGTGTCTCTCAGGTTGGGCTCTCTGGTTTAATGGTGTCTCAGGTTGGGCTCTCTGGTTTAATGGTGTCTCTCAGGTTTGCTCTCTGGTTTAATGGGGTCTCAGGTTGGGCTCTCTGGTTTAATGGTGTCTCTCAGGTTGGGCTCTCTGGTTTAATGGGGTCTCAGGTTGGGCTCTCTGGTTTAATGGTGTCTCAGGTTGGGCTCTCTGGTTTAATGGTGTCTCAGGTTGGGCTCTCTGGTATAATGGGGTCTCAGGTTGGGCTCTCTGGTTTAATGGGGTCTCAGGTTGGGATCTCTGGTTTAATGGTGTCTCAGGTTGGGCTCTCTGGTTTAATGGTCTCTCAGGTTGGGCTCTCTGGTTTAATGGTGTCTCTCAGGTTGGGCTCTCTGGTTTAATGGTGTCTCAGGTTGGGCTCTCTGGTTTAATGGTGTCTCTCAGGTTTGCTCTCTGGTTTAATGGGGTCTCAGGTTGGGCTCTCTGGTTTAATGGTGTCTCTCAGGTTGGGCTCTCTGGTTTAATGGGGTCTCAGGTTGGGCTCTCTGGTTTAATGGTGTCTCAGGTTGGGCTCTCTGGTTTAATGGTGTCTCAGGTTGGGCTCTCTGGTATAATGGGGTCTCAGGTTGGGCTCTCTGGTTTAATGGGGTCTCAGGTTGGGATCTCTGGTTTAATGGTGTCTCAGGTTGGGCTCTCTGGTTTAATGGTGTCTCAGGTTGGGCTCTCTGGTTTAATGGTGTCTCAGGTTGGGCTCTCTGGTTTAATGGGGTCTCAGGTTGGGCTCTCTGGTTTAATGGTGTCTCTCAGGTTGGGCTCTCTGGTTTAATGGGGTCTCAGGTTGGGCTCTCTGGTTTAATGGTGTCTCTCAGGTTGGGCTCTGGTTTAATGGGGTCTCAGGTTGGGCTCTCTGGTTTAATGGGGTCTCAGGTTGGGCTCTCTGGTTTAATGGTGTCTCAGGTTGGGCTCTCTGGTTTAATGGTCTCTCTCAGGTTGGGCTCTCTGGTTTAATGGGGTCTCAGGTTGGGCTCTCTGGTTTAATGGTGTCTCAGGTTGGGCTCTCTGGTTTAATGGTGTCTCTCAGGTTGGGCTCTCTGGTTTAATGGTGTCTCAGGTTGGGCTCTCTGGTTTAATGGTGTCTCTCAGGTTGGGCTCTCTGGTTTAATGGTCTCTCAGGTTGGGCTCTCTGGTTTAATGGGGTCTCAGGTTGGGCTCTCTGGTTTAATGGTGTCTCTCAGGTTGGGCTCTCTGGTTTAATGGGGTCTCAGGTTGGGTTCTCTGGTTTAATGGTCTCTCTCAGGTTGGGCTCTCTGGTTTAATGGTGTCTCAGGTTGGGCTCTCTGGTTTAATGGGGTCTCAGGTTGGGCTTTGGTTTAATGGGGTCTCAGGTTGGGCTCTCTGGTTTAACGGGGTCTCAGGTTGGGCTCTCTGGTTTAATGGTGTCTCAGGTTGAGCTCTCTGGTTTAATGGTCTCTCAGGTTGGGCTCTGGTTTAATGGTGTCTCTCAGGTTGGGCTCTCTGGTTTAATGGGGTCTCAGGTTGGGCTCTCTGGTTTAATGGGGTCTCAGGTTGGGCTCTCTGGTTTAATGGTGTCTCAGGTTGGGCTCTCTGGTTTAATGGTGTCTCAGGTTGGGCTCTCTGGTTTAATGGTGTCTCTCAGGTTGGGCTCTCTGGTTTAATGGGGTCTCTCAGGTTGGGCTCTCTGGTTTAATGGTGTCTCAGGTTGGGCTCTCTGGTTTAATGGGGTCTCAGGTTGGGCTCTCTGGTTTAATGGGGTCTCAGGTTGGGCTCTCTGGTTTAATGGTGTCTCAGGTTGGGCTCTCTGGTTTAATGGTGTCTCTCAGGTTGGGCTCTCTGGTTTAATGGTGTCTCAGGTTGGGCTCTCTGGTTTAATGGTGTCTCTCAGGTTGGGCTCTCTGGTTTAATGGGGTCTCAGGTTGGGCTCTGGTTTAATGGTGTCTCTCAGGTTGGGCTCTGGTTTAATGGGGTCTCAGGTTGGGCTCTGGTTTAATGGGGTCTCAGGTTGGGCTCTCTGGTTTAATGGTCTCTCAGGTTGGGCTCTCTGGTTTAATGGTGTCTCTCAGGTTGGGCTCTCTGGTTTAATGGGGTCTCAGGTTAGGCTCTGGTTTAATGGTGTCTCTCAGGTTGGGCTCTGGTTTAATGGGGTCTCAGGTTGGGCTCTCTGGTTTAATGGTGTCTCAGGTTGGGCTCTCTGGTTTAATGGTGTCTCAGGTTGGGC
The DNA here is from genome assembly GCF_963971535.1 of Notolepis coatsorum. Classification (NCBI taxonomy): domain Eukaryota; kingdom Metazoa; phylum Chordata; class Actinopteri; order Aulopiformes; family Paralepididae; genus Notolepis; species Notolepis coatsorum. The sequence continues at coordinate 198,285 of NW_028173982.1, read as the reverse complement.
TCTCTGGTTTAATGGTGTCTCTCAGGTTGGGCTCTCTGGTTTAATGGTGTCTCAGGTTGGGCTCTCTGGTTTAATGGTGTCTCAGGTTGGGCTCTCTGGTTTAATGGTGTCTCTCAGGTTGGGCTCTCTGGTTTAATGGGGTCTCAGGTTGGGCTCTCTGGTTTAATGGTCTCTCAGGTTGGGCTCTCTGGTTTAATGGGGTCTCAGGTTGGGCTCTCTGGTTTAATGGTGTCTCTCAGGTTGGGCTCTCTGGTTTAATGGTGTCTCAGGTTGGGCTCTCTGGTTTAATGGTCTCTCAGGTTGGGCTCTCTGGTTTAATGGTGTCTCAGGTTGGGCTCTCTGGTTTAATGGGGTCTCAGGTTGGGCTCTGGTTTAATGGTCTCTCAGGTTGGGCTCTCTGGTTTAATGGTGTCTCAGGTTGGGCTCTCTGGTTTAATGGTGTCTCAGGTTGGGCTCTCTGGTTTAATGGGGTCTCAGGTTGGGCTCTCTGGTTTAATGGTGTCTCAGGTTGGGCTCTCTGGTTTAATGGGGTCTCAGGTTGGGCTCTCTGGTTTAATGGTGTCTCTCAGGTTGGGCTCTCTGGTTTAATGGTGTCTCAGGTTGGGCTCTCTGGTTTAATGGTGTCTCTCAGGTTGGGCTCTCTGGTTTAATGGGGTCTCAGGTTGGGCTCTCTGGTTTAATGGTGTCTCAGGTTGGGCTCTCTGGTTTAATGGTCTCTCAGGTTGGGCTCTCTGGTTTAATGGGGTCTCAGGTTGGGCTCTCTGGTTTAATGGTGTCTCTCAGGTTGGGCTCTCTGGTTTAATGGGGTCTCAGGTTGGGCTCTCTGGTTTAATGGTGTCTCTCAGGTTGGGCTCTCTGGTTTAATGGTGTCTCTCAGGTTGGGCTCTCTGGTTTAATGGTGTCTCAGGTTGGGCTCTCTGGTTTAATGGGGTCTCAGGTTGGGCTCTCTGGTTTAATGGGGTCTCAGGTTGGGCTCTATGGTTTAATGGTGTCTCAGGTTGGGCTCTCTGGTTTATTGGTGTCTCTCAGGTTGGGCTCTCTGGTTTAATGGTCTCTCAGGTTGGGCTCTCTGGTTTAATGGTGTCTCTCAGGTTGGGCTCTCTGGTTTAATGGTGTCTCAGGTTGGGCTCTCTGGTTTAATGGGGTCTCAGGTTGGGCTCTCTGGTTTAATGGGGTCTCAGGTTGGGCTCTCTGGTTTAATGGTGTCTCTCAGGTTGGGCTCTCTGGTTTAATGGTGTCTCAGGTTGGGCTCTCTGGTTTAATGGGGTCTCAGGTTGGGCTCTCTGGTTTAATGGTGTCTCAGGTTGGGCTCTCTGGTTTAATGGGGTCTCAGGTTGGGCTCTCTGGTTTAATGGTGTCTCAGGTTGGGCTCTCTGGTTAAATGGGGTCTCAGGTTGGGCTCTCTGGTTTAATGGTCTCTCTCAGGTTGGGCTCTCTGGTTTAATGGGGTCTCAGGTTGGGCTCTCTGGTTTAATGGTGTCTCAGGTTGGGCTCTCTGGTTTAATGGTGTCTCTCAGGTTGGGCTCTCTGGTTTAATGGGTTCTCAGGTTGGGCTCTCTGGTTTAATGGTGTCTCAGGTTGGGATCTCTGGTTTAATGGTGTCTCTCAGGTTGGGCTCTCTGGTTTAATGGTGTCTCAGGTTGGGCTCTCTGGTTTAATGGTCTCTCAGGTTGGGCTCTCTGGTTTAATGGTGTCTCTCAGTTTGGGCTCTCTGGTTTAATGGTGTCTCTCAGGTTGGGCTCTCTGGTTTAATGGTGTCTCTCAGGTTGGGCTCTCTGGTTTAATGGTCTCTCAGGTTGGGCTCTCTGGTTTAATGGTCTCTCAGGTTGGGCTCTCTGGTTTAATGGTGTCTCTCAGGTTGGGCTCTCTGGTTTAATGGTGTCTCTCAGGTTGGGCTCTCTGGTTTAATGGTGTCTCTCAGGTTGGGCTCTCTGGTTTAATGGTCTCTCAGGTTGGGCTCTCTGGTTTAATGGTCTCTCAGGTTGGGCTCTCTGGTTTAATGGTGTCTCTCAGGTTGGGCTCTCTGGTTTAATGGTGTCTCAGGTTGGGCTCTCTGGTTTAATGGTGTCTCTCAGGTTGGGCTCTCTGGTTTAATGGTGTCTCAGGTTGGGCTCTCTGGTTTAATGCAGTCTCAGGTTGGGCTCTGGTTTAACGGGGTCTCAGGTTGGGCTCTCTGGTTTAATGGTGTCTCTCAGGTTGGGCTCTCTGGTTTAATGGTGTCTCAGGTTGGGCTCTCTGGTTTAATGGGGTCTCAGGTTGGGCTCTCTGGTTTAATGGGGTCTCAGGTTGGGCTCTATGGTTTAATGGTGTCTCAGGTTGGGCTCTCTGGTTTATTGGTGTCTCTCAGGTTGGGCTCTCTGGTTTAATGGTCTCTCAGGTTGGGCTCTCTGGTTTAATGGTGTCTCTCAGGTTGGGCTCTCTGGTTTAATGGTGTCTCAGGTTGGGCTCTCTGGTTTAATGGGGTCTCAGGTTGGGCTCTCTGGTTTAATGGGGTCTCAGGTTGGGCTCTCTGGTTTAATGGTGTCTCTCAGGTTGGGCTCTCTGGTTTAATGGTGTCTCAGGTTGGGCTCTCTGGTTTAATGGGGTCTCAGGTTGGGCTCTCTGGTTTAATGGTGTCTCAGGTTGGGCTCTCTGGTTTAATGGGGTCTCAGGTTGGGCTCTCTGGTTTAATGGTGTCTCAGGTTGGGCTCTCTGGTTAAATGGGGTCTCAGGTTGGGCTCTCTGGTTTAATGGTCTCTCTCAGGTTGGGCTCTCTGGTTTAATGGGGTCTCAGGTTGGGCTCTCTGGTTTAATGGTGTCTCAGGTTGGGCTCTCTGGTTTAATGGTGTCTCTCAGGTTGGGCTCTCTGGTTTAATGGGTTCTCAGGTTGGGCTCTCTGGTTTAATGGTGTCTCAGGTTGGGATCTCTGGTTTAATGGTGTCTCTCAGGTTGGGCTCTCTGGTTTAATGGTGTCTCAGGTTGGGCTCTCTGGTTTAATGGTCTCTCAGGTTGGGCTCTCTGGTTTAATGGTGTCTCTCAGTTTGGGCTCTCTGGTTTAATGGTGTCTCTCAGGTTGGGCTCTCTGGTTTAATGGTGTCTCTCAGGTTGGGCTCTCTGGTTTAATGGTCTCTCAGGTTGGGCTCTCTGGTTTAATGGTCTCTCAGGTTGGGCTCTCTGGTTTAATGGTGTCTCTCAGGTTGGGCTCTCTGGTTTAATGGTGTCTCTCAGGTTGGGCTCTCTGGTTTAATGGTGTCTCTCAGGTTGGGCTCTCTGGTTTAATGGTCTCTCAGGTTGGGCTCTCTGGTTTAATGGTCTCTCAGGTTGGGCTCTCTGGTTTAATGGTGTCTCTCAGGTTGGGCTCTCTGGTTTAATGGTGTCTCAGGTTGGGCTCTCTGGTTTAATGGTGTCTCTCAGGTTTGCTCTCTGGTTTAATGGGGTCTCAGGTTGGGCTCTCTGGTTTAATGGTGTCTCTCAGGTTGGGCTCTCTGGTTTAATGGGGTCTCAGGTTGGGCTCTCTGGTTTAATGGTGTCTCAGGTTGGGCTCTCTGGTTTAATGGTGTCTCAGGTTGGGCTCTCTGGTATAATGGGGTCTCAGGTTGGGCTCTCTGGTTTAATGGGGTCTCAGGTTGGGATCTCTGGTTTAATGGTGTCTCAGGTTGGGCTCTCTGGTTTAATGGTGTCTCTCAGGTTGGGCTCTCTGGTTTAATGGTGTCTCTCAGGTTGGGCTCTCTGGTTTAATGGTGTCTCTCAGGTTGGGCTCTCTGGTTTAATGGTCTCTCAGGTTGGGCTCTCTGGTTTAATGGTCTCTCAGGTTGGGCTCTCTGGTTTAATGGTGTCTCTCAGGTTGGGCTCTCTGGTTTAATGGTGTCTCAGGTTGGGCTCTCTGGTTTAATGGTGTCTCTCAGGTTTGCTCTCTGGTTTAATGGGGTCTCAGGTTGGGCTCTCTGGTTTAATGGTGTCTCTCAGGTTGGGCTCTCTGGTTTAATGGGGTCTCAGGTTGGGCTCTCTGGTTTAATGGTGTCTCAGGTTGGGCTCTCTGGTTTAATGGTGTCTCAGGTTGGGCTCTCTGGTATAATGGGGTCTCAGGTTGGGCTCTCTGGTTTAATGGGGTCTCAGGTTGGGATCTCTGGTTTAATGGTGTCTCAGGTTGGGCTCTCTGGTTTAATGGTGTCTCAGGTTGGGCTCTCTGGTTTAATGGTGTCTCAGGTTGGGCTCTCTGGTTTAATGGGGTCTCAGGTTGGGCTCTCTGGTTTAATGGTGTCTCTCAGGTTGGGCTCTCTGGTTTAATGGTGTCTCAGGTTGGGCTCTCTGGTTTAATGGTGTCTCTCAGGTTGGGCTCTGGTTTAATGGGGTCTCAGGTTGGGCTCTCTGGTTTAATGGGGTCTCAGGTTGGGCTCTCTGGTTTAATGGTGTCTCAGGTTGGGCTCTCTGGTTTAATGGTGTCTCTCAGGTTGGGCTCTCTGGTTTAATGGTCTCTCAGGTTGGGCTCTCTGGTTTAATGGTGTCTCTCAGGTTGGGCTCTCTGGTTTAATGGTGTCTCAGGTTGGGCTCTCTGGTTTAATGGGGTCTCAGGTTGGGCTCTCTGGTTTAATGGGGTCTCAGGTTGGGCTCTCTGGTTTAATGGTGTCTCTCAGGTTGGGCTCTCTGGTTTAATGGTGTCTCAGGTTGGGCTCTCTGGTTTAATGGGGTCTCTCAGGTTGGGCTCTCTGGTTTAATGGTGTCTCAGGTTGGGCTCTCTGGTTTAATGGGGTCTCAGGTTGGGCTCTCTGGTTTAATGGTCTCTCTCAGGTTGGGCTCTCTGGTTTAATGGGGTCTCAGGTTGGGCTCTCTGGTTTAATGGTGTTTCAGGTTGGGCTCTCTGGTTTAATGGTCTCTCTCAGGTTGGGCTCTCTGGTTTAATGGGGTCTCAGGTTGGGCTCTCTGGTTTAATGGTGTCTCAGGTTGGGCTCTCTGGTTTAATGGTGTCTCTCAGGTTGGGCTCTCTGGTTTAATGGTGTCTCAGGTTGGGCTCTCTGGTTTAATGGTGTCTCTCAGGTTGGGCTCTCTGGTTTAATGGTCTCTCAGGTTGGGCTCTCTGGTTTAATGGGGTCTCAGGTTGGGCTCTCTGGTTTAATGGTGTCTCTCAGGTTGGGCTCTCTGGTTTAATGGGGTCTCAGGTTGGGCTCTCTGGTTTAATGGTCTCTCTCAGGTTGGGCTCTCTGGTTTAATGGTGTCTCAGGTTGGGCTCTCTGGTTTAATGGGGTCTCAGGTTGGGCTCTGGTTTAATGGGGTCTCAGGTTGGGCTCTCTGGTTTAACGGGGTCTCAGGTTGGGCTCTCTGGTTTAATGGTGTCTCAGGTTGAGCTCTCTGGTTTAATGGTCTCTCAGGTTGGGCTCTGGTTTAATGGTGTCTCTCAGGTTGGGCTCTCTGGTTTAATGGTGTCTCAGGTTGGGCTCTCTGGTTTAATGGTCTCTCTCAGGTTGGGCTCTCTGGTTTAATGGGGTCTCAGGTTGGGCTCTCTGGTTTAATGGTGTCTCAGGTTGGGCTCTCTGGTTTAATGGTGTCTCTCAGGTTGGGCTCTCTGGTTTAATGGTGTCTCAGGTTGGGCTCTCTGGTTTAATGGTGTCTCTCAGGTTGGGCTCTCTGGTTTAATGGTCTCTCAGGTTGGGCTCTCTGGTTTAATGGGGTCTCAGGTTGGGCTCTCTGGTTTAATGGTGTCTCTCAGGTTGGGCTCTCTGGTTTAATGGGGTCTCAGGTTGGGTTCTCTGGTTTAATGGTCTCTCTCAGGTTGGGCTCTCTGGTTTAATGGTGTCTCAGGTTGGGCTCTCTGGTTTAATGGGGTCTCAGGTTGGGCTTTGGTTTAATGGGGTCTCAGGTTGGGCTCTCTGGTTTAACGGGGTCTCAGGTTGGGCTCTCTGGTTTAATGGTGTCTCAGGTTGAGCTCTCTGGTTTAATGGTCTCTCAGGTTGGGCTCTGGTTTAATGGTGTCTCTCAGGTTGGGCTCTCTGGTTTAATGGGGTCTCAGGTTGGGCTCTCTGGTTTAATGGGGTCTCAGGTTGGGCTCTCTGGTTTAATGGTGTCTCAGGTTGGGCTCTCTGGTTTAATGGTGTCTCAGGTTGGGCTCTCTGGTTTAATGGTGTCTCTCAGGTTGGGCTCTCTGGTTTAATGGGGTCTCTCAGGTTGGGCTCTCTGGTTTAATGGTGTCTCAGGTTGGGCTCTCTGGTTTAATGGGGTCTCAGGTTGGGCTCTCTGGTTTAATGGGGTCTCAGGTTGGGCTCTCTGGTTTAATGGTGTCTCAGGTTGGGCTCTCTGGTTTAATGGTGTCTCTCAGGTTGGGCTCTCTGGTTTAATGGTGTCTCAGGTTGGGCTCTCTGGTTTAATGGTGTCTCTCAGGTTGGGCTCTCTGGTTTAATGGGGTCTCAGGTTGGGCTCTGGTTTAATGGTGTCTCTCAGGTTGGGCTCTGGTTTAATGGGGTCTCAGGTTGGGCTCTGGTTTAATGGGGTCTCAGGTTGGGCTCTCTGGTTTAATGGTCTCTCAGGTTGGGCTCTCTGGTTTAATGGTGTCTCTCAGGTTGGGCTCTCTGGTTTAATGGGGTCTCAGGTTAGGCTCTGGTTTAATGGTGTCTCTCAGGTTGGGCTCTGGTTTAATGGGGTCTCAGGTTGGGCTCTCTGGTTTAATGGTGTCTCAGGTTGGGCTCTCTGGTTTAATGGTGTCTCAGGTTGGGCTCTCTGGTTTAATGGTGTCTCTCAGGTTGGGCTCTCTGGTTTAATGGTGTCTCAGGTTGGGCTCTCTGGTTTAATGGTGTCTCAGGTTGGGCTCTCTGGTTTAATGGTGTCTCTCAGGTTGGGCTCTCTGGTTTAATGGGGTCTCAGGTTGGGCTCTCTGGTTTAATGGTCTCTCAGGTTGGGCTCTCTGGTTTAATGGGGTCTCAGGTTGGGCTCTCTGGTTTAATGGTGTCTCTCAGGTTGGGCTCTCTGGTTTAATGGTGTCTCAGGTTGGGCTCTCTGGTTTAATGGTCTCTCAGGTTGGGCTCTCTGGTTTAATGGTGTCTCAGGTTGGGCTCTCTGGTTTAATGGGGTCTCAGGTTGGGCTCTGGTTTAATGGTCTCTCAGGTTGGGCTCTCTGGTTTAATGGTGTCTCAGGTTGGGCTCTCTGGTTTAATGGTGTCTCAGGTTGGGCTCTCTGGTTTAATGGGGTCTCAGGTTGGGCTCTCTGGTTTAATGGGGTCTCAGGTTGGGCTCTCTGGTTTAATGGTGTCTCAGGTTGGGCTCTCTGGTTTAATGGTCTCTCAGGTTGGGCTCTCTGGTTTAATGGGGTCTCAGGTTGGGCTCTCTGGTTTAATGGTGTCTCTCAGGTTGGGCTCTCTGGTTTAATGGGGTCTCAGGTTGGGCTCTCTGGTTTAATGGTGTCTCTCAGGTTGGGCTCTCTGGTTTAATGGTGTCTCTCAGGTTGGGCTCTCTGGTTTAATGGTGTCTCAGGTTGGGCTCTCTGGTTTAATGGGGTCTCAGGTTGGGCTCTCTGGTTTAATGGGGTCTCAGGTTGGGCTCTATGGTTTAATGGTGTCTCAGGTTGGGCTCTCTGGTTTATTGGTGTCTCTCAGGTTGGGCTCTCTGGTTTAATGGTCTCTCAGGTTGGGCTCTCTGGTTTAATGGTGTCTCTCAGGTTGGGCTCTCTGGTTTAATGGTGTCTCAGGTTGGGCTCTCTGGTTTAATGGGGTCTCAGGTTGGGCTCTCTGGTTTAATGGGGTCTCAGGTTGGGCTCTCTGGTTTAATGGTGTCTCTCAGGTTGGGCTCTCTGGTTTAATGGTGTCTCAGGTTGGGCTCTCTGGTTTAATGGGGTCTCAGGTTGGGCTCTCTGGTTTAATGGTGTCTCAGGTTGGGCTCTCTGGTTTAATGGGGTCTCAGGTTGGGCTCTCTGGTTTAATGGTGTCTCAGGTTGGGCTCTCTGGTTAAATGGGGTCTCAGGTTGGGCTCTCTGGTTTAATGGTCTCTCTCAGGTTGGGCTCTCTGGTTTAATGGGGTCTCAGGTTGGGCTCTCTGGTTTAATGGTGTCTCAGGTTGGGCTCTCTGGTTTAATGGTGTCTCTCAGGTTGGGCTCTCTGGTTTAATGGGTTCTCAGGTTGGGCTCTCTGGTTTAATGGTGTCTCAGGTTGGGATCTCTGGTTTAATGGTGTCTCTCAGGTTGGGCTCTCTGGTTTAATGGTGTCTCAGGTTGGGCTCTCTGGTTTAATGGTCTCTCAGGTTGGGCTCTCTGGTTTAATGGTGTCTCTCAGTTTGGGCTCTCTGGTTTAATGGTGTCTCTCAGGTTGGGCTCTCTGGTTTAATGGTGTCTCTCAGGTTGGGCTCTCTGGTTTAATGGTCTCTCAGGTTGGGCTCTCTGGTTTAATGGTCTCTCAGGTTGGGCTCTCTGGTTTAATGGTGTCTCTCAGGTTGGGCTCTCTGGTTTAATGGTGTCTCTCAGGTTGGGCTCTCTGGTTTAATGGTGTCTCTCAGGTTGGGCTCTCTGGTTTAATGGTCTCTCAGGTTGGGCTCTCTGGTTTAATGGTCTCTCAGGTTGGGCTCTCTGGTTTAATGGTGTCTCTCAGGTTGGGCTCTCTGGTTTAATGGTGTCTCAGGTTGGGCTCTCTGGTTTAATGGTGTCTCTCAGGTTTGCTCTCTGGTTTAATGGGGTCTCAGGTTGGGCTCTCTGGTTTAATGGTGTCTCTCAGGTTGGGCTCTCTGGTTTAATGGGGTCTCAGGTTGGGCTCTCTGGTTTAATGGTGTCTCAGGTTGGGCTCTCTGGTTTAATGGTGTCTCAGGTTGGGCTCTCTGGTATAATGGGGTCTCAGGTTGGGCTCTCTGGTTTAATGGGGTCTCAGGTTGGGATCTCTGGTTTAATGGTGTCTCTCAGGTTGGGCTCTCTGGTTTAATGGTGTCTCTCAGGTTGGGCTCTCTGGTTTAATGGTGTCTCTCAGGTTGGGCTCTCTGGTTTAATGGTCTCTCAGGTTGGGCTCTCTGGTTTAATGGTCTCTCAGGTTGGGCTCTCTGGTTTAATGGTGTCTCTCAGGTTGGGCTCTCTGGTTTAATGGTGTCTCAGGTTGGGCTCTCTGGTTTAATGGTGTCTCTCAGGTTTGCTCTCTGGTTTAATGGGGTCTCAGGTTGGGCTCTCTGGTTTAATGGTGTCTCTCAGGTTGGGCTCTCTGGTTTAATGGGGTCTCAGGTTGGGCTCTCTGGTTTAATGGTGTCTCAGGTTGGGCTCTCTGGTTTAATGGTGTCTCAGGTTGGGCTCTCTGGTATAATGGGGTCTCAGGTTGGGCTCTCTGGTTTAATGGGGTCTCAGGTTGGGATCTCTGGTTTAATGGTGTCTCAGGTTGGGCTCTCTGGTTTAATGGTGTCTCAGGTTGGGCTCTCTGGTTTAATGGTGTCTCAGGTTGGGCTCTCTGGTTTAATGGGGTCTCAGGTTGGGCTCTCTGGTTTAATGGTGTCTCTCAGGTTGGGCTCTCTGGTTTAATGGTGTCTCAGGTTGGGCTCTCTGGTTTAATGGTGTCTCTCAGGTTGGGCTCTGGTTTAATGGGGTCTCAGGTTGGGCTCTCTGGTTTAATGGGGTCTCAGGTTGGGCTCTCTGGTTTAATGGTGTCTCAGGTTGGGCTCTCTGGTTTAATGGTGTCTCTCAGGTTGGGCTCTCTGGTTTAATGGTCTCTCAGGTTGGGCTCTCTGGTTTAATGGTGTCTCTCAGGTTGGGCTCTCTGGTTTAATGGTGTCTCAGGTTGGGCTCTCTGGTTTAATGGGGTCTCAGGTTGGGCTCTCTGGTTTAATGGGGTCTCAGGTTGGGCTCTCTGGTTTAATGGTGTCTCTCAGGTTGGGCTCTCTGGTTTAATGGTGTCTCAGGTTGGGCTCTCTGGTTTAATGGGGTCTCTCAGGTTGGGCTCTCTGGTTTAATGGTGTCTCAGGTTGGGCTCTCTGGTTTAATGGGGTCTCAGGTTGGGCTCTCTGGTTTAATGGTCTCTCTCAGGTTGGGCTCTCTGGTTTAATGGGGTCTCAGGTTGGGCTCTCTGGTTTAATGGTGTTTCAGGTTGGGCTCTCTGGTTTAATGGTCTCTCTCAGGTTGGGCTCTCTGGTTTAATGGGGTCTCAGGTTGGGCTCTCTGGTTTAATGGTGTCTCAGGTTGGGCTCTCTGGTTTAATGGTGTCTCTCAGGTTGGGCTCTCTGGTTTAATGGTGTCTCAGGTTGGGCTCTCTGGTTTAATGGTGTCTCTCAGGTTGGGCTCTCTGGTTTAATGGTCTCTCAGGTTGGGCTCTCTGGTTTAATGGGGTCTCAGGTTGGGCTCTCTGGTTTAATGGTGTCTCTCAGGTTGGGCTCTCTGGTTTAATGGGGTCTCAGGTTGGGCTCTCTGGTTTAATGGTCTCTCTCAGGTTGGGCTCTCTGGTTTAATGGTGTCTCAGGTTGGGCTCTCTGGTTTAATGGGGTCTCAGGTTGGGCTCTGGTTTAATGGGGTCTCAGGTTGGGCTCTCTGGTTTAACGGGGTCTCAGGTTGGGCTCTCTGGTTTAATGGTGTCTCAGGTTGAGCTCTCTGGTTTAATGGTCTCTCAGGTTGGGCTCTGGTTTAATGGTGTCTCTCAGGTTGGGCTCTCTGGTTTAATGGTGTCTCAGGTTGGGCTCTCTGGTTTAATGGTCTCTCTCAGGTTGGGCTCTCTGGTTTAATGGGGTCTCAGGTTGGGCTCTCTGGTTTAATGGTGTCTCAGGTTGGGCTCTCTGGTTTAATGGTGTCTCTCAGGTTGGGCTCTCTGGTTTAATGGTGTCTCAGGTTGGGCTCTCTGGTTTAATGGTGTCTCTCAGGTTGGGCTCTCTGGTTTAATGGTCTCTCAGGTTGGGCTCTCTGGTTTAATGGGGTCTCAGGTTGGGCTCTCTGGTTTAATGGTGTCTCTCAGGTTGGGCTCTCTGGTTTAATGGGGTCTCAGGTTGGGTTCTCTGGTTTAATGGTCTCTCTCAGGTTGGGCTCTCTGGTTTAATGGTGTCTCAGGTTGGGCTCTCTGGTTTAATGGGGTCTCAGGTTGGGCTTTGGTTTAATGGGGTCTCAGGTTGGGCTCTCTGGTTTAACGGGGTCTCAGGTTGGGCTCTCTGGTTTAATGGTGTCTCAGGTTGAGCTCTCTGGTTTAATGGTCTCTCAGGTTGGGCTCTGGTTTAATGGTGTCTCTCAGGTTGGGCTCTCTGGTTTAATGGGGTCTCAGGTTGGGCTCTCTGGTTTAATGGGGTCTCAGGTTGGGCTCTCTGGTTTAATGGTGTCTCAGGTTGGGCTCTCTGGTTTAATGGTGTCTCAGGTTGGGCTCTCTGGTTTAATGGTGTCTCTCAGGTTGGGCTCTCTGGTTTAATGGGGTCTCTCAGGTTGGGCTATCTGGTTTAATGGTGTCTCTCAGGTTGGGCTCTCTGGTTTAATGGTGTCTCAGGTTGGGCTCTCTGGTTTAATGCAGTCTCAGGTTGGGCTCTGGTTTAACGGGGTCTCAGGTTGGGCTCTCTGGTTTAATGGTGTCTCTCAGGTTGGGCTCTCTGGTTTAATGGTGTCTCAGGTTGGGCTCTCTGGTTTAATGGGGTCTCAGGTTGGGCTCTCTGGTTTAATGGGGTCTCAGGTTGGGCTCTATGGTTTAATGGTGTCTCAGGTTGGGCTCTCTGGTTTAATGGTGTCTCTCAGGTTGGGCTCTCTGGTTTAATGGTGTCTCTCAGGTTGGGCTCTCTGGTTTAATGGTGTCTCTCAGGTTGGGCTCTCTGGTTTAATGGTCTCTCAGGTTGGGCTCTCTGGTTTAATGGTCTCTCAGGTTGGGCTCTCTGGTTTAATGGTGTCTCTCAGGTTGGGCTCTCTGGTTTAATGGTGTCTCAGGTTGGGCTCTCTGGTTTAATGGTGTCTCTCAGGTTTGCTCTCTGGTTTAATGGGGTCTCAGGTTGGGCTCTCTGGTTTAATGGTGTCTCTCAGGTTGGGCTCTCTGGTTTAATGGGGTCTCAGGTTGGGCTCTCTGGTTTAATGGTGTCTCAGGTTGGGCTCTCTGGTTTAATGGTGTCTCAGGTTGGGCTCTCTGGTATAATGGGGTCTCAGGTTGGGCTCTCTGGTTTAATGGGGTCTCAGGTTGGGATCTCTGGTTTAATGGTGTCTCTCAGGTTGGGCTCTCTGGTTTAATGGTGTCTCTCAGGTTGGGCTCTCTGGTTTAATGGTGTCTCTCAGGTTGGGCTCTCTGGTTTAATGGTCTCTCAGGTTGGGCTCTCTGGTTTAATGGTCTCTCAGGTTGGGCTCTCTGGTTTAATGGTGTCTCTCAGGTTGGGCTCTCTGGTTTAATGGTGTCTCAGGTTGGGCTCTCTGGTTTAATGGTGTCTCTCAGGTTTGCTCTCTGGTTTAATGGGGTCTCAGGTTGGGCTCTCTGGTTTAATGGTGTCTCTCAGGTTGGGCTCTCTGGTTTAATGGGGTCTCAGGTTGGGCTCTCTGGTTTAATGGTGTCTCAGGTTGGGCTCTCTGGTTTAATGGTGTCTCAGGTTGGGCTCTCTGGTATAATGGGGTCTCAGGTTGGGCTCTCTGGTTTAATGGGGTCTCAGGTTGGGATCTCTGGTTTAATGGTGTCTCAGGTTGGGCTCTCTGGTTTAATGGTGTCTCAGGTTGGGCTCTCTGGTTTAATGGTGTCTCAGGTTGGGCTCTCTGGTTTAATGGGGTCTCAGGTTGGGCTCTCTGGTTTAATGGTGTCTCTCAGGTTGGGCTCTCTGGTTTAATGGTGTCTCAGGTTGGGCTCTCTGGTTTAATGGTGTCTCTCAGGTTGGGCTCTGGTTTAATGGGGTCTCAGGTTGGGCTCTCTGGTTTAATGGGGTCTCAGGTTGGGCTCTCTGGTTTAATGGTGTCTCAGGTTGGGCTCTCTGGTTTAATGGTGTCTCTCAGGTTGGGCTCTCTGGTTTAATGGTCTCTCAGGTTGGGCTCTCTGGTTTAATGGTGTCTCTCAGGTTGGGCTCTCTGGTTTAATGGTGTCTCAGGTTGGGCTCTCTGGTTTAATGGGGTCTCAGGTTGGGCTCTCTGGTTTAATGGGGTCTCAGGTTGGGCTCTCTGGTTTAATGGTGTCTCTCAGGTTGGGCTCTCTGGTTTAATGGTGTCTCAGGTTGGGCTCTCTGGTTTAATGGGGTCTCTCAGGTTGGGCTCTCTGGTTTAATGGTGTCTCAGGTTGGGCTCTCTGGTTTAATGGGGTCTCAGGTTGGGCTCTCTGGTTTAATGGTCTCTCTCAGGTTGGGCTCTCTGGTTTAATGGGGTCTCAGGTTGGGCTCTCTGGTTTAATGGTGTTTCAGGTTGGGCTCTCTGGTTTAATGGTCTCTCTCAGGTTGGGCTCTCTGGTTTAATGGGGTCTCAGGTTGGGCTCTCTGGTTTAATGGTGTCTCAGGTTGGGCTCTCTGGTTTAATGGTGTCTCTCAGGTTGGGCTCTCTGGTTTAATGGTGTCTCAGGTTGGGCTCTCTGGTTTAATGGTGTCTCTCAGGTTGGGCTCTCTGGTTTAATGGTCTCTCAGGTTGGGCTCTCTGGTTTAATGGGGTCTCAGGTTGGGCTCTCTGGTTTAATGGTGTCTCTCAGGTTGGGCTCTCTGGTTTAATGGGGTCTCAGGTTGGGCTCTCTGGTTTAATGGTCTCTCTCAGGTTGGGCTCTCTGGTTTAATGGTGTCTCAGGTTGGGCTCTCTGGTTTAATGGGGTCTCAGGTTGGGCTCTGGTTTAATGGGGTCTCAGGTTGGGCTCTCTGGTTTAACGGGGTCTCAGGTTGGGCTCTCTGGTTTAATGGTGTCTCAGGTTGAGCTCTCTGGTTTAATGGTCTCTCAGGTTGGGCTCTGGTTTAATGGTGTCTCTCAGGTTGGGCTCTCTGGTTTAATGGTGTCTCAGGTTGGGCTCTCTGGTTTAATGGTCTCTCTCAGGTTGGGCTCTCTGGTTTAATGGGGTCTCAGGTTGGGCTCTCTGGTTTAATGGTGTCTCAGGTTGGGCTCTCTGGTTTAATGGTGTCTCTCAGGTTGGGCTCTCTGGTTTAATGGTGTCTCAGGTTGGGCTCTCTGGTTTAATGGTGTCTCTCAGGTTGGGCTCTCTGGTTTAATGGTCTCTCAGGTTGGGCTCTCTGGTTTAATGGGGTCTCAGGTTGGGCTCTCTGGTTTAATGGTGTCTCTCAGGTTGGGCTCTCTGGTTTAATGGGGTCTCAGGTTGGGTTCTCTGGTTTAATGGTCTCTCTCAGGTTGGGCTCTCTGGTTTAATGGTGTCTCAGGTTGGGCTCTCTGGTTTAATGGGGTCTCAGGTTGGGCTTTGGTTTAATGGGGTCTCAGGTTGGGCTCTCTGGTTTAACGGGGTCTCAGGTTGGGCTCTCTGGTTTAATGGTGTCTCAGGTTGAGCTCTCTGGTTTAATGGTCTCTCAGGTTGGGCTCTGGTTTAATGGTGTCTCTCAGGTTGGGCTCTCTGGTTTAATGGGGTCTCAGGTTGGGCTCTCTGGTTTAATGGGGTCTCAGGTTGGGCTCTCTGGTTTAATGGTGTCTCAGGTTGGGCTCTCTGGTTTAATGGTGTCTCAGGTTGGGCTCTCTGGTTTAATGGTGTCTCTCAGGTTGGGCTCTCTGGTTTAATGGGGTCTCTCAGGTTGGGCTATCTGGTTTAATGGTGTCTCTCAGGTTGGGCTCTCTGGTTTAATGGTGTCTCAGGTTGGGCTCTCTGGTTTAATGCAGTCTCAGGTTGGGCTCTGGTTTAACGGGGTCTCAGGTTGGGCTCTCTGGTTTAATGGTGTCTCTCAGGTTGGGCTCTCTGGTTTAATGGTGTCTCAGGTTGGGCTCTCTGGTTTAATGGGGTCTCAGGTTGGGCTCTCTGGTTTAATGGGGTCTCAGGTTGGGCTCTATGGTTTAATGGTGTCTCAGGTTGGGCTCTCTGGTTTATTGGTGTCTCTCAGGTTGGGCTCTCTGGTTTAATGGTCTCTCAGGTTGGGCTCTCTGGTTTAATGGTGTCTCTCAGGTTGGGCTCTCTGGTTTAATGGTGTCTCAGGTTGGGCTCTCTGGTTTAATGGGGTCTCAGGTTGGGCTCTCTGGTTTAATGGGGTCTCAGGTTGGGCTCTCTGGTTTAATGGTGTCTCTCAGGTTGGGCTCTCTGGTTTAATGGTGTCTCAGGTTGGGCTCTCTGGTTTAATGGGGTCTCAGGTTGGGCTCTCTGGTTTAATGGTGTCTCAGGTTGGGCTCTCTGGTTTAATGGGGTCTCAGGTTGGGCTCTCTGGTTTAATGGTGTCTCAGGTTGGGCTCTCTGGTTAAATGGGGTCTCAGGTTGGGCTCTCTGGTTTAATGGTCTCTCTCAGGTTGGGCTCTCTGGTTTAATGGGGTCTCAGGTTGGGCTCTCTGGTTTAATGGTGTCTCAGGTTGGGCTCTCTGGTTTAATGGTGTCTCTCAGGTTGGGCTCTCTGGTTTAATGGGTTCTCAGGTTGGGCTCTCTGGTTTAATGGTGTCTCAGGTTGGGATCTCTGGTTTAATGGTGTCTCTCAGGTTGGGCTCTCTGGTTTAATGGTGTCTCAGGTTGGGCTCTCTGGTTTAATGGTCTCTCAGGTTGGGCTCTCTGGTTTAATGGTGTCTCTCAGTTTGGGCTCTCTGGTTTAATGGTGTCTCTCAGGTTGGGCTCTCTGGTTTAATGGTGTCTCTCAGGTTGGGCTCTCTGGTTTAATGGTCTCTCAGGTTGGGCTCTCTGGTTTAATGGTCTCTCAGGTTGGGCTCTCTGGTTTAATGGTGTCTCTCAGGTTGGGCTCTCTGGTTTAATGGTGTCTCTCAGGTTGGGCTCTCTGGTTTAATGGTGTCTCTCAGGTTGGGCTCTCTGGTTTAATGGTCTCTCAGGTTGGGCTCTCTGGTTTAATGGTCTCTCAGGTTGGGCTCTCTGGTTTAATGGTGTCTCTCAGGTTGGGCTCTCTGGTTTAATGGTGTCTCAGGTTGGGCTCTCTGGTTTAATGGTGTCTCTCAGGTTTGCTCTCTGGTTTAATGGGGTCTCAGGTTGGGCTCTCTGGTTTAATGGTGTCTCTCAGGTTGGGCTCTCTGGTTTAATGGGGTCTCAGGTTGGGCTCTCTGGTTTAATGGTGTCTCAGGTTGGGCTCTCTGGTTTAATGGTGTCTCAGGTTGGGCTCTCTGGTATAATGGGGTCTCAGGTTGGGCTCTCTGGTTTAATGGGGTCTCAGGTTGGGATCTCTGGTTTAATGGTGTCTCAGGTTGGGCTCTCTGGTTTAATGGTGTCTCTCAGGTTGGGCTCTCTGGTTTAATGGTGTCTCTCAGGTTGGGCTCTCTGGTTTAATGGTGTCTCTCAGGTTGGGCTCTCTGGTTTAATGGTCTCTCAGGTTGGGCTCTCTGGTTTAATGGTCTCTCAGGTTGGGCTCTCTGGTTTAATGGTGTCTCTCAGGTTGGGCTCTCTGGTTTAATGGTGTCTCAGGTTGGGCTCTCTGGTTTAATGGTGTCTCTCAGGTTTGCTCTCTGGTTTAATGGGGTCTCAGGTTGGGCTCTCTGGTTTAATGGTGTCTCTCAGGTTGGGCTCTCTGGTTTAATGGGGTCTCAGGTTGGGCTCTCTGGTTTAATGGTGTCTCAGGTTGGGCTCTCTGGTTTAATGGTGTCTCAGGTTGGGCTCTCTGGTATAATGGGGTCTCAGGTTGGGCTCTCTGGTTTAATGGGGTCTCAGGTTGGGATCTCTGGTTTAATGGTGTCTCAGGTTGGGCTCTCTGGTTTAATGGTGTCTCAGGTTGGGCTCTCTGGTTTAATGGTGTCTCAGGTTGGGCTCTCTGGTTTAATGGGGTCTCAGGTTGGGCTCTCTGGTTTAATGGTGTCTCTCAGGTTGGGCTCTCTGGTTTAATGGTGTCTCAGGTTGGGCTCTCTGGTTTAATGGTGTCTCTCAGGTTGGGCTCTGGTTTAATGGGGTCTCAGGTTGGGCTCTCTGGTTTAATGGGGTCTCAGGTTGGGCTCTCTGGTTTAATGGTGTCTCAGGTTGGGCTCTCTGGTTTAATGGTCTCTCAGGTTGGGCTCTCTGGTTTAATGTTGTCTCTCAGGTTGGGCTCTCTGGTTTAATGGTGTCTCTCAGGGTGGGCTCTCTGGTTTAATGGTGTCTCTCAGGTTGGGCTCTCTGGTTTAATGGGGTCTCAGGTTGGGCTCTGGTTTAATGGGGTCTCAGGTTGGGCTCTCTGGTTTAATGGTGTCTCTCAGGTTGGGCTCTCTGGTTTAATGGTGTCTCAGGTTGGGCTCTCTGGTTTAATGGGGTCTCAGGTTGGGCTCTCTGGTTTAATGGGGTCTCAGGTTGGGCTCTCTGGTTTAATGGTGTCTCAGGTTGGGCTCTCTGGTTTAATGGTCTCTCTCAGGTTGGGCTCTCTGGTTTAATGGGGTCTCAGGTTGGGCTCTGGTTTAATGGTGTCTCTCAGGTTGGGCTCTCTGGTTTAATGGTCTCTCAGGTTGGGCTCTCTGGTTTAATGGTGTCTCTCAGGTTGGGCTCTCTGGTTTAATGGGGTCTCAGGTTGGGCTCTCTGGTTTAATGGTGTCTCAGGTTGGGCTCTCTGGTTTAATGGGGTCTCAGGTTGGGCTCTCTGGTTTAATGGTCTCTCAGGTTGGGCTCTCTGGTTTAATGGTGTCTCTCAGGTTGGGCTCTCTGGTTTAATGGTGTCTCTCAGGTTGGGCTCTCTGGTTTAATGGGGTCTCTCAGGTTGGGCTCTGGTTTAATGGTGTCTCTCAGGTTGGGCTCTCTGGTTTAATGGGGTCTCAGGTTGGGCTCTGGTTTAATGGGGTCTCAGGTTGGGCTCTCTGGTTTAATGGTGTCTCTCAGGTTGGGCTCTGGTTTAATGGTGTCTCAGGTTGGGCTCTCTGGTTTAATGGTCTCTCAGGTTGGGCTCTCTGGTTTAATGGTGTCTCTCAGGTTGGGCTCTCTGGTTTAATGGTGTCTCAGGTTGGGCTCTCTGGTTTAATGGGGTCTCAGGTTGGGCTCTCTGGTTTAATGGGGTCTCAGGTTGGGCTCTCTGGTTTAATGGTGTCTCAGGTTGGGCTCTCTGGTTTAATGGTGTCTCTCAGGTTGGGCTCTCTGGTTTAATGGTGTCTCAGGTTGGGCTCTCTGGTTTAATGGTGTCTCTCAGGTTGGGCTCTCTGGTTTAATGGGGTCTCAGGTTGGGCTCTGGTTTAATGGTGTCTCTCAGGTTGGGCTCTGGTTTAATGGGGTCTCAGGTTGGGCTCTGGTTTAATGGGGTCTCAGGTTGGGCTCTCTGGTTTAATGGTCTCTCAGGTTGGGCTCTCTGGTTTAATGGTGTCTCTCAGGTTGGGCTCTCTGGTTTAATGGGGTCTCAGGTTAGGCTCTGGTTTAATGGTGTCTCTCAGGTTGGGCTCTGGTTTAATGGGGTCTCAGGTTGGGCTCTCTGGTTTAATGGTGTCTCAGGTTGGGCTCTCTGGTTTAATGGTGTCTCAGGTTGGGCTCTCTGGTTTAATGGTGTCTCTCAGGTTGGGCTCTCTGGTTTAATGGTGTCTCAGGTTGGGCTCTCTGGTTTAATGGTGTCTCAGGTTGGGCTCTCTGGTTTAATGGTGTCTCTCAGGTTGGGCTCTCTGGTTTAATGGGGTCTCAGGTTGGGCTCTCTGGTTTAATGGTCTCTCAGGTTGGGCTCTCTGGTTTAATGGGGTCTCAGGTTGGGCTCTCTGGTTTAATGGTGTCTCTCAGGTTGGGCTCTCTGGTTTAATGGTGTCTCAGGTTGGGCTCTCTGGTTTAATGGTCTCTCAGGTTGGGCTCTCTGGTTTAATGGTGTCTCAGGTTGGGCTCTCTGGTTTAATGGGGTCTCAGGTTGGGCTCTGGTTTAATGGTCTCTCAGGTTGGGCTCTCTGGTTTAATGGTGTCTCAGGTTGGGCTCTCTGGTTTAATGGTGTCTCAGGTTGGGCTCTCTGGTTTAATGGGGTCTCAGGTTGGGCTCTCTGGTTTAATGGTGTCTCAGGTTGGGCTCTCTGGTTTAATGGGGTCTCAGGTTGGGCTCTCTGGTTTAATGGTGTCTCTCAGGTTGGGCTCTCTGGTTTAATGGTGTCTCAGGTTGGGCTCTCTGGTTTAATGGTGTCTCTCAGGTTGGGCTCTCTGGTTTAATGGTGTCTCAGGTTGGGCTCTCTGGTTTAATGGGTCTCAGGTTGGGCTCTCTGGTTTAATGGGGTCTCAGGTTGGGCTCTCTGGTTTAATGGTGTCTCTCAGGTTGGGCTCTCTGGTTTAATGGTGTCTCAGGTTGGGCTCTCTGGTTTAATGGGGTCTCAGGTTGGGCTCTCTGGTTTAATGGTGTCTCAGGTTGGGCTCTCTGGTTTAATGGGGTCTCAGGTTGGGCTCTCTGGTTTAATGGTGTCTCAGGTTGGGCTCTCTGGTTAAATGGGGTCTCAGGTTGGGCTCTCTGGTTTAATGGTCTCTCTCAGGTTGGGCTCTCTGGTTTAATGGGGTCTCAGGTTGGGCTCTCTGGTTTAATGGTGTCTCAGGTTGGGCTCTCTGGTTTAATGGTGTCTCTCAGGTTGGGCTCTCTGGTTTAATGGGTTCTCAGGTTGGGCTCTCTGGTTTAATGGTGTCTCAGGTTGGGATCTCTGGTTTAATGGTGTCTCTCAGGTTGGGCTCTCTGGTTTAATGGTGTCTCAGGTTGGGCTCTCTGGTTTAATGGTCTCTCAGGTTGGGCTCTCTGGTTTAATGGTGTCTCTCAGTTTGGGCTCTCTGGTTTAATGGTGTCTCTCAGGTTGGGCTCTCTGGTTTAATGGTGTCTCTCAGGTTGGGCTCTCTGGTTTAATGGTCTCTCAGGTTGGGCTCTCTGGTTTAATGGTCTCTCAGGTTGGGCTCTCTGGTTTAATGGTGTCTCTCAGGTTGGGCTCTCTGGTTTAATGGTGTCTCTCAGGTTGGGCTCTCTGGTTTAATGGTGTCTCTCAGGTTGGGCTCTCTGGTTTAATGGTCTCTCAGGTTGGGCTCTCTGGTTTAATGGTCTCTCAGGTTGGGCTCTCTGGTTTAATGGTGTCTCTCAGGTTGGGCTCTCTGGTTTAATGGTGTCTCAGGTTGGGCTCTCTGGTTTAATGGTGTCTCTCAGGTTTGCTCTCTGGTTTAATGGGGTCTCAGGTTGGGCTCTCTGGTTTAATGGTGTCTCTCAGGTTGGGCTCTCTGGTTTAATGGGGTCTCAGGTTGGGCTCTCTGGTTTAATGGTGTCTCAGGTTGGGCTCTCTGGTTTAATGGTGTCTCAGGTTGGGCTCTCTGGTATAATGGGGTCTCAGGTTGGGCTCTCTGGTTTAATGGGGTCTCAGGTTGGGATCTCTGGTTTAATGGTGTCTCAGGTTGGGCTCTCTGGTTTAATGGTGTCTCTCAGGTTGGGCTCTCTGGTTTAATGGTGTCTCTCAGGTTGGGCTCTCTGGTTTAATGGTGTCTCTCAGGTTGGGCTCTCTGGTTTAATGGTCTCTCAGGTTGGGCTCTCTGGTTTAATGGTCTCTCAGGTTGGGCTCTCTGGTTTAATGGTGTCTCTCAGGTTGGGCTCTCTGGTTTAATGGTGTCTCAGGTTGGGCTCTCTGGTTTAATGGTGTCTCTCAGGTTTGCTCTCTGGTTTAATGGGGTCTCAGGTTGGGCTCTCTGGTTTAATGGTGTCTCTCAGGTTGGGCTCTCTGGTTTAATGGGGTCTCAGGTTGGGCTCTCTGGTTTAATGGTGTCTCAGGTTGGGCTCTCTGGTTTAATGGTGTCTCAGGTTGGGCTCTCTGGTATAATGGGGTCTCAGGTTGGGCTCTCTGGTTTAATGGGGTCTCAGGTTGGGATCTCTGGTTTAATGGTGTCTCAGGTTGGGCTCTCTGGTTTAATGGTGTCTCAGGTTGGGCTCTCTGGTTAATGGTGTCTCAGGTTGGGCTCTCTGGTTTAATGGGGTCTCAGGTTGGGCTCTCTGGTTTAATGGTGTCTCTCAGGTTGGGCTCTCTGGTTTAATGGTGTCTCAGGTTGGGCTCTCTGGTTTAATGGTGTCTCTCAGGTTGGGCTCTGGTTTAATGGGGTCTCAGGTTGGGCTCTCTGGTTTAATGGGGTCTCAGGTTGGGCTCTCTGGTTTAATGGTGTCTCAGGTTGGGCTCTCTGGTTTAATGGTGTCTCTCAGGTTGGGCTCTCTGGTTTAATGGTCTCTCAGGTTGGGCTCTCTGGTTTAATGGTGTCTCTCAGGTTGGGCTCTCTGGTTTAATGGTGTCTCAGGTTGGGCTCTCTGGTTTAATGGGGTCTCAGGTTGGGCTCTCTGGTTTAATGGGGTCTCAGGTTGGGCTCTCTGGTTTAATGGTGTCTCTCAGGTTGGGCTCTCTGGTTTAATGGTGTCTCAGGTTGGGCTCTCTGGTTTAATGGGGTCTCTCTCAGGTTTGCTCTCTGGTTTAATGGGGTCTCAGGTTGGGCTCTCTGGTTTAATGGTGTCTCTCAGGTTGGGCTCTCTGGTTTAATGGGGTCTCAGGTTGGGCTCTCTGGTTTAATGGTGTCTCAGGTTGGGCTCTCTGGTTTAATGGTGTCTCAGGTTGGGCTCTCTGGTATAATGGGGTCTCAGGTTGGGCTCTCTGGTTTAATGGGGTCTCAGGTTGGGATCTCTGGTTTAATGGTGTCTCAGGTTGGGCTCTCTGGTTTAATGGTGTCTCAGGTTGGGCTCTCTGGTTTAATGGTGTCTCAGGTTGGGCTCTCTGGTTTAATGGGGTCTCAGGTTGGGCTCTCTGGTTTAATGGTGTCTCTCAGGTTGGGCTCTCTGGTTTAATGGTGTCTCAGGTTGGGCTCTCTGGTTTAATGGTGTCTCTCAGGTTGGGCTCTGGTTTAATGGGGTCTCAGGTTGGGCTCTCTGGTTTAATGGGGTCTCAGGTTGGGCTCTCTGGTTTAATGGTGTCTCAGGTTGGGCTCTCTGGTTTAATGGTGTCTCTCAGGTTGGGCTCTCTGGTTTAATGGTCTCTCAGGTTGGGCTCTCTGGTTTAATGGTGTCTCTCAGGTTGGGCTCTCTGGTTTAATGGTGTCTCAGGTTGGGCTCTCTGGTTTAATGGGGTCTCAGGTTGGGCTCTCTGGTTTAATGGGGTCTCAGGTTGGGCTCTCTGGTTTAATGGTGTCTCTCAGGTTGGGCTCTCTGGTTTAATGGTGTCTCAGGTTGGGCTCTCTGGTTTAATGGGGTCTCTCAGGTTGGGCTCTCTGGTTTAATGGTGTCTCAGGTTGGGCTCTCTGGTTTAATGGGGTCTCAGGTTGGGCTCTCTGGTTTAATGGTCTCTCTCAGGTTGGGCTCTCTGGTTTAATGGGGTCTCAGGTTGGGCTCTCTGGTTTAATGGTGTTTCAGGTTGGGCTCTCTGGTTTAATGGTCTCTCTCAGGTTGGGCTCTCTGGTTTAATGGGGTCTCAGGTTGGGCTCTCTGGTTTAATGGTGTCTCAGGTTGGGCTCTCTGGTTTAATGGTGTCTCTCAGGTTGGGCTCTCTGGTTTAATGGTGTCTCAGGTTGGGCTCTCTGGTTTAATGGTGTCTCTCAGGTTGGGCTCTCTGGTTTAATGGTCTCTCAGGTTGGGCTCTCTGGTTTAATGGGGTCTCAGGTTGGGCTCTCTGGTTTAATGGTGTCTCTCAGGTTGGGCTCTCTGGTTTAATGGGGTCTCAGGTTGGGCTCTCTGGTTTAATGGTCTCTCTCAGGTTGGGCTCTCTGGTTTAATGGTGTCTCAGGTTGGGCTCTCTGGTTTAATGGGGTCTCAGGTTGGGCTCTGGTTTAATGGGGTCTCAGGTTGGGCTCTCTGGTTTAACGGGGTCTCAGGTTGGGCTCTCTGGTTTAATGGTGTCTCAGGTTGAGCTCTCTGGTTTAATGGTCTCTCAGGTTGGGCTCTGGTTTAATGGTGTCTCTCAGGTTGGGCTCTCTGGTTTAATGGTGTCTCAGGTTGGGCTCTCTGGTTTAATGGTCTCTCTCAGGTTGGGCTCTCTGGTTTAATGGGGTCTCAGGTTGGGCTCTCTGGTTTAATGGTGTCTCAGGTTGGGCTCTCTGGTTTAATGGTGTCTCTCAGGTTGGGCTCTCTGGTTTAATGGTGTCTCAGGTTGGGCTCTCTGGTTTAATGGTGTCTCTCAGGTTGGGCTCTCTGGTTTAATGGTCTCTCAGGTTGGGCTCTCTGGTTTAATGGGGTCTCAGGTTGGGCTCTCTGGTTTAATGGTGTCTCTCAGGTTGGGCTCTCTGGTTTAATGGGGTCTCAGGTTGGGTTCTCTGGTTTAATGGTCTCTCTCAGGTTGGGCTCTCTGGTTTAATGGTGTCTCAGGTTGGGCTCTCTGGTTTAATGGGGTCTCAGGTTGGGCTTTGGTTTAATGGGGTCTCAGGTTGGGCTCTCTGGTTTAACGGGGTCTCAGGTTGGGCTCTCTGGTTTAATGGTGTCTCAGGTTGAGCTCTCTGGTTTAATGGTCTCTCAGGTTGGGCTCTGGTTTAATGGTGTCTCTCAGGTTGGGCTCTCTGGTTTAATGGGGTCTCAGGTTGGGCTCTCTGGTTTAATGGGGTCTCAGGTTGGGCTCTCTGGTTTAATGGTGTCTCAGGTTGGGCTCTCTGGTTTAATGGTGTCTCAGGTTGGGCTCTCTGGTTTAATGGTGTCTCTCAGGTTGGGCTCTCTGGTTTAATGGGGTCTCTCAGGTTGGGCTCTCTGGTTTAATGGTGTCTCAGGTTGGGCTCTCTGGTTTAATGGGGTCTCAGGTTGGGCTCTCTGGTTTAATGGGGTCTCAGGTTGGGCTCTCTGGTTTAATGGTGTCTCAGGTTGGGCTCTCTGGTTTAATGGTGTCTCTCAGGTTGGGCTCTCTGGTTTAATGGTGTCTCAGGTTGGGCTCTCTGGTTTAATGGTGTCTCTCAGGTTGGGCTCTCTGGTTTAATGGGGTCTCAGGTTGGGCTCTGGTTTAATGGTGTCTCTCAGGTTGGGCTCTGGTTTAATGGGGTCTCAGGTTGGGCTCTGGTTTAATGGGGTCTCAGGTTGGGCTCTCTGGTTTAATGGTCTCTCAGGTTGGGCTCTCTGGTTTAATGGTGTCTCTCAGGTTGGGCTCTCTGGTTTAATGGGGTCTCAGGTTAGGCTCTGGTTTAATGGTGTCTCTCAGGTTGGGCTCTGGTTTAATGGGGTCTCAGGTTGGGCTCTCTGGTTTAATGGTGTCTCAGGTTGGGCTCTCTGGTTTAATGGTGTCTCAGGTTGGGCTCTCTGGTTTAATGGTGTCTCTCAGGTTGGGCTCTCTGGTTTAATGGTGTCTCAGGTTGGGCTCTCTGGTTTAATGGTGTCTCAGGTTGGGCTCTCTGGTTTAATGGTGTCTCTCAGGTTGGGCTCTCTGGTTTAATGGGGTCTCAGGTTGGGCTCTCTGGTTTAATGGTCTCTCAGGTTGGGCTCTCTGGTTTAATGGGGTCTCAGGTTGGGCTCTCTGGTTTAATGGTGTCTCTCAGGTTGGGCTCTCTGGTTTAATGGTGTCTCAGGTTGGGCTCTCTGGTTTAATGGTCTCTCAGGTTGGGCTCTCTGGTTTAATGGTGTCTCAGGTTGGGCTCTCTGGTTTAATGGGGTCTCAGGTTGGGCTCTGGTTTAATGGTCTCTCAGGTTGGGCTCTCTGGTTTAATGGTGTCTCAGGTTGGGCTCTCTGGTTTAATGGTGTCTCAGGTTGGGCTCTCTGGTTTAATGGGGTCTCAGGTTGGGCTCTCTGGTTTAATGGTGTCTCAGGTTGGGCTCTCTGGTTTAATGGGGTCTCAGGTTGGGCTCTCTGGTTTAATGGTGTCTCTCAGGTTGGGCTCTCTGGTTTAATGGTGTCTCAGGTTGGGCTCTCTGGTTTAATGGTGTCTCTCAGGTTGGGCTCTCTGGTTTAATGGGGTCTCAGGTTGGGCTCTCTGGTTTAATGGTGTCTCAGGTTGGGCTCTCTGGTTTAATGGTCTCTCAGGTTGGGCTCTCTGGTTTAATGGGGTCTCAGGTTGGGCTCTCTGGTTTAATGGTGTCTCTCAGGTTGGGCTCTCTGGTTTAATGGGGTCTCAGGTTGGGCTCTCTGGTTTAATGGTGTCTCTCAGGTTGGGCTCTCTGGTTTAATGGTGTCTCAGGTTGGGCTCTCTGGTTTAATGGTGTCTCTCAGGTTGGGCTCTCTGGTTTAATGGTGTCTCAGGTTGGGCTCTCTGGTTTAATGCAGTCTCAGGTTGGGCTCTGGTTTAACGGGGTCTCAGGTTGGGCTCTCTGGTTTAATGGTGTCTCTCAGGTTGGGCTCTCTGGTTTAATGGTGTCTCAGGTTGGGCTCTCTGGTTTAATGGGGTCTCAGGTTGGGCTCTCTGGTTTAATGGGGTCTCAGGTTGGGCTCTATGGTTTAATGGTGTCTCAGGTTGGGCTCTCTGGTTTATTGGTGTCTCTCAGGTTGGGCTCTCTGGTTTAATGGTCTCTCAGGTTGGGCTCTCTGGTTTAATGGTGTCTCTCAGGTTGGGCTCTCTGGTTTAATGGTGTCTCAGGTTGGGCTCTCTGGTTTAATGGGGTCTCAGGTTGGGCTCTCTGGTTTAATGGGGTCTCAGGTTGGGCTCTCTGGTTTAATGGTGTCTCTCAGGTTGGGCTCTCTGGTTTAATGGTGTCTCAGGTTGGGCTCTCTGGTTTAATGGGGTCTCAGGTTGGGCTCTCTGGTTTAATGGTGTCTCAGGTTGGGCTCTCTGGTTTAATGGGGTCTCAGGTTGGGCTCTCTGGTTTAATGGTGTCTCAGGTTGGGCTCTCTGGTTAAATGGGGTCTCAGGTTGGGCTCTCTGGTTTAATGGTCTCTCTCAGGTTGGGCTCTCTGGTTTAATGGGGTCTCAGGTTGGGCTCTCTGGTTTAATGGTGTCTCAGGTTGGGCTCTCTGGTTTAATGGTGTCTCTCAGGTTGGGCTCTCTGGTTTAATGGGTTCTCAGGTTGGGCTCTCTGGTTTAATGGTGTCTCAGGTTGGGATCTCTGGTTTAATGGTGTCTCTCAGGTTGGGCTCTCTGGTTTAATGGTGTCTCAGGTTGGGCTCTCTGGTTTAATGGTCTCTCAGGTTGGGCTCTCTGGTTTAATGGTGTCTCTCAGTTTGGGCTCTCTGGTTTAATGGTGTCTCTCAGGTTGGGCTCTCTGGTTTAATGGTGTCTCTCAGGTTGGGCTCTCTGGTTTAATGGTCTCTCAGGTTGGGCTCTCTGGTTTAATGGTCTCTCAGGTTGGGCTCTCTGGTTTAATGGTGTCTCTCAGGTTGGGCTCTCTGGTTTAATGGTGTCTCTCAGGTTGGGCTCTCTGGTTTAATGGTGTCTCTCAGGTTGGGCTCTCTGGTTTAATGGTCTCTCAGGTTGGGCTCTCTGGTTTAATGGTCTCTCAGGTTGGGCTCTCTGGTTTAATGGTGTCTCTCAGGTTGGGCTCTCTGGTTTAATGGTGTCTCAGGTTGGGCTCTCTGGTTTAATGGTGTCTCTCAGGTTTGCTCTCTGGTTTAATGGGGTCTCAGGTTGGGCTCTCTGGTTTAATGGTGTCTCTCAGGTTGGGCTCTCTGGTTTAATGGGGTCTCAGGTTGGGCTCTCTGGTTTAATGGTGTCTCAGGTTGGGCTCTCTGGTTTAATGGTGTCTCAGGTTGGGCTCTCTGGTATAATGGGGTCTCAGGTTGGGCTCTCTGGTTTAATGGGGTCTCAGGTTGGGATCTCTGGTTTAATGGTGTCTCAGGTTGGGCTCTCTGGTTTAATGGTGTCTCTCAGGTTGGGCTCTCTGGTTTAATGGTGTCTCTCAGGTTGGGCTCTCTGGTTTAATGGTGTCTCTCAGGTTGGGCTCTCTGGTTTAATGGTCTCTCAGGTTGGGCTCTCTGGTTTAATGGTCTCTCAGGTTGGGCTCTCTGGTTTAATGGTGTCTCTCAGGTTGGGCTCTCTGGTTTAATGGTGTCTCAGGTTGGGCTCTCTGGTTTAATGGTGTCTCTCAGGTTTGCTCTCTGGTTTAATGGGGTCTCAGGTTGGGCTCTCTGGTTTAATGGTGTCTCTCAGGTTGGGCTCTCTGGTTTAATGGGGTCTCAGGTTGGGCTCTCTGGTTTAATGGTGTCTCAGGTTGGGCTCTCTGGTTTAATGGTGTCTCAGGTTGGGCTCTCTGGTATAATGGGGTCTCAGGTTGGGCTCTCTGGTTTAATGGGGTCTCAGGTTGGGATCTCTGGTTTAATGGTGTCTCAGGTTGGGCTCTCTGGTTTAATGGTGTCTCAGGTTGGGCTCTCTGGTTTAATGGTGTCTCAGGTTGGGCTCTCTGGTTTAATGGGGTCTCAGGTTGGGCTCTCTGGTTTAATGGTGTCTCTCAGGTTGGGCTCTCTGGTTTAATGGTGTCTCAGGTTGGGCTCTCTGGTTTAATGGTGTCTCTCAGGTTGGGCTCTGGTTTAATGGGGTCTCAGGTTGGGCTCTCTGGTTTAATGGGGTCTCAGGTTGGGCTCTCTGGTTTAATGGTGTCTCAGGTTGGGCTCTCTGGTTTAATGGTGTCTCTCAGGTTGGGCTCTCTGGTTTAATGGTCTCTCAGGTTGGGCTCTCTGGTTTAATGGTGTCTCTCAGGTTGGGCTCTCTGGTTTAATGGTGTCTCAGGTTGGGCTCTCTGGTTTAATGGGGTCTCAGGTTGGGCTCTCTGGTTTAATGGGGTCTCAGGTTGGGCTCTCTGGTTTAATGGTGTCTCTCAGGTTGGGCTCTCTGGTTTAATGGTGTCTCAGGTTGGGCTCTCTGGTTTAATGGGGTCTCTCAGGTTGGGCTCTCTGGTTTAATGGTGTCTCAGGTTGGGCTCTCTGGTTTAATGGGGTCTCAGGTTGGGCTCTCTGGTTTAATGGTCTCTCTCAGGTTGGGCTCTCTGGTTTAATGGGGTCTCAGGTTGGGCTCTCTGGTTTAATGGTGTTTCAGGTTGGGCTCTCTGGTTTAATGGTCTCTCTCAGGTTGGGCTCTCTGGTTTAATGGGGTCTCAGGTTGGGCTCTCTGGTTTAATGGTGTCTCAGGTTGGGCTCTCTGGTTTAATGGTGTCTCTCAGGTTGGGCTCTCTGGTTTAATGGTGTCTCAGGTTGGGCTCTCTGGTTTAATGGTGTCTCTCAGGTTGGGCTCTCTGGTTTAATGGTCTCTCAGGTTGGGCTCTCTGGTTTAATGGGGTCTCAGGTTGGGCTCTCTGGTTTAATGGTGTCTCTCAGGTTGGGCTCTCTGGTTTAATGGGGTCTCAGGTTGGGCTCTCTGGTTTAATGGTCTCTCTCAGGTTGGGCTCTCTGGTTTAATGGTGTCTCAGGTTGGGCTCTCTGGTTTAATGGGGTCTCAGGTTGGGCTCTGGTTTAATGGGGTCTCAGGTTGGGCTCTCTGGTTTAACGGGGTCTCAGGTTGGGCTCTCTGGTTTAATGGTGTCTCAGGTTGAGCTCTCTGGTTTAATGGTCTCTCAGGTTGGGCTCTGGTTTAATGGTGTCTCTCAGGTTGGGCTCTCTGGTTTAATGGTGTCTCAGGTTGGGCTCTCTGGTTTAATGGTCTCTCTCAGGTTGGGCTCTCTGGTTTAATGGGGTCTCAGGTTGGGCTCTCTGGTTTAATGGTGTCTCAGGTTGGGCTCTCTGGTTTAATGGTGTCTCTCAGGTTGGGCTCTCTGGTTTAATGGTGTCTCAGGTTGGGCTCTCTGGTTTAATGGTGTCTCTCAGGTTGGGCTCTCTGGTTTAATGGTCTCTCAGGTTGGGCTCTCTGGTTTAATGGGGTCTCAGGTTGGGCTCTCTGGTTTAATGGTGTCTCTCAGGTTGGGCTCTCTGGTTTAATGGGGTCTCAGGTTGGGTTCTCTGGTTTAATGGTCTCTCTCAGGTTGGGCTCTCTGGTTTAATGGTGTCTCAGGTTGGGCTCTCTGGTTTAATGGGGTCTCAGGTTGGGCTTTGGTTTAATGGGGTCTCAGGTTGGGCTCTCTGGTTTAACGGGGTCTCAGGTTGGGCTCTCTGGTTTAATGGTGTCTCAGGTTGAGCTCTCTGGTTTAATGGTCTCTCAGGTTGGGCTCTGGTTTAATGGTGTCTCTCAGGTTGGGCTCTCTGGTTTAATGGGGTCTCAGGTTGGGCTCTCTGGTTTAATGGGGTCTCAGGTTGGGCTCTCTGGTTTAATGGTGTCTCAGGTTGGGCTCTCTGGTTTAATGGTGTCTCAGGTTGGGCTCTCTGGTTTAATGGTGTCTCTCAGGTTGGGCTCTCTGGTTTAATGGGGTCTCTCAGGTTGGGCTATCTGGTTTAATGGGGTCTCAGGTTGGGCTCTCTGGTTTAATGGTGCCTCTCAGGTTGGGCTCTGGTTTAATGGTGTCTCAGGTTGGGCTCTCTGGTTTAATGGTGTCTCTCAGGTTGGGCTCTCTGGTTTAATGGGGTCTCAGGTTGGGCTCTCTGTTCTCTCAGGTGACCCACATCAAGGCCCCGAAGACGGCAGAGGATGAGTTGATAGAGATCCAAGGCGACACGGGGAGCGCGGTGCAGCGCTGGGGGGTCCGCTCCCTGACCCTCTGTAGACTGGTAGGTAGACCTTTAACTTTAACCCTCTGTAGACTGGTAGGTAGACCTTTACTTTAACCCTATGTAGGCTGGTAGGTAGACCTTTAACTTTAACCCTCTGTAGGCTGGTAGGTAGACCTTTAACTTTAACCCTCTGTAGACTGGTAGGTAGACCTTTACTTTAACCCTATGTAGGCTGGTAGGTAGACCTTTAACTTTAACCCTCTGTAGGCTGGTAGGTAGACCTTTAACTTTAACCCTCTGTAGACTGGTAGGTAGACCTTTACTTTAACCCTATGTAGGCTGGTAGGTAGACCTTTAACTTTAACCCGCTGTAGGCTGGTAGGTAGACATTTAACTTTAACCCTCTGTAGGCTGGTAGGTAGACCTTTACTTTAACCCTCTGTAGACTGGTAGGTAGACCTTTACTTTAACCCTATGTAGGCTGGTAGGTAGACCTTTAACTTTAACCCTCTGTAGACTGGTAGGTAGACCTTTACTTTAACCTTCTGTAGACTGGTAGGTATACCTTTACTTTAACCCTATGTAGGCTGGTAGGTAGACCTTTAACTTTAACCCTCTGTAGGCTGGTAGGTGGACCTTTAACTTTAACCCTCTGTAGGCTGGTAGGTGGACCTTTAACTTTAACCCTCTGTAGACTGGTAGGTAGACCTTTACTTTAACCCTATGTAGGCTGGTAGGTAGACCTTTAACTTTAACCCTCTGTAGGCTGGTAGGTAGACCTTTAACTTTAACCCTCTGTAGGCTGGTAGGTGGACCTTTAACTTTAACCCTCTGTAGGCTGGTAGGTAGACCTTTAACTTTAACCCTCTGTAGGCTGGTAGGTAGACCTTTAACTTTAACCCTCTGTAGGCTGGTAGGTAGGCCTTTAACTTTAACCCTCTGTAGGCTGGTAGGTAGACCTTTAACTTTAACCCTCTGTAGACTGGTAGGTAGACCTTTAACTTGAACCCTCTGTAGGCTGGTAGGTATACCTTTAACTTTAACCCTCTGTAGACTGGTAGGTGGACCTTTAACTTTAACCCTCTGTAGACTGGTAGGTAGACCTTTAACTTTAACCCTCTGTAGGCTGGTAGGTAGACCTTTAACTTTAACCCGCTGTAGGCTGGTAGGTAGACCTTTAACTTTAACCCTCTGTAGACTGGTAGGTAGACCTTTAACTTTAACCCTCTGTAGACTGGTAGGTGGACCTTTAACTTTAACCCTCTGTAGACTGGTAGGTAGACCTTTAACTTTAACCCTCTGTAGACTGGTAGGTAGACCTTTAACTTTAACCCTCTGTAGACTGGTAGGTAGACCTTTAACTTTAACCATCTGTAGGCTGGTAGGTAGACCTTTAACTTTAACCCTCTGTAGACTGGTAGGTAGACCTTTAACTTTAACCCTCTGTAGACTGGTAGGTAGACCTTTAACTTTAACCCTCTGTAGGCTGGTAGGTAGACCTTTAACTTTAACTTTGAATGATGATGATGATGATGATGATGATGATGATGATGATGATGGTGACTATGATGATGATGATGATGATGATGATGATGATGGTGACTATGATGATGATGATGATGATGATGATGATGATGATGGTGACTATGATGATGATGATGATGATGATGATGATGATGATGATGATGGTGACTATGATGATGGTGATGATGGTGATGATGATGATGGTGATGATGATGATGATGATGATGATGATGAAGATGATGGTGACTATGATGATGATGATGATGATGATGATGATGATGATGGTGACTATGATGATGGTGATGATGATGATGGTGACTATGATGATGGTGATGATGATGATGGTGATGATGATGATGATGATGATGATGATGATGGTGATGAAGATGATGGTGACTATGATGATGATGATGATGATGATGATGATGATGATGATGATGATGATGATGGTGACTATGATGATGGTGATGATGATGATGATGATGATGATGATGATGATGATGATGATGATGATGGTGACTATGATGATGATGATGATGATGATGATGATGATGATGATGATGGTGATGATGATGATGATGGTGATGATGACAATGATGATGATGATGATGATGATGATGATGATGATGATGGTGATGATGATGATGATGATGATGATGATGATGATGGTGATGATGATGATGATGATGATGATGATGATGATGATGATGATGATGGTGATGGTGATGATGATGATGATGATGATGATGATGATGAAGATGATGGTGACTATGATGATGATGATGATGATGATGATGATGATGATGGTGACTATGATGATGGTGATGATGATGATGATGATGGTGATGATGATGGTGATGATGATGATGATGATGATGATGATGATGATGATGATGATGGTGATGATGATGATGGTGATGATGGTGACTATGGTGATGATGATGGTGATGATGATGATGATGATGGTGATGATGATGATGATGATGGTGACTATGATGATGATGATGATGATGATGATGATGATGATGATGATGGTGATGATGATGATGATGATGATGATGGTGATGATGATGATGATGATGATGATGATGATGATGATGATGGTGATGATGATGATGATGGTGACTATGATGATGATGATGATGATGATGATGATGATGATGATGATGATGATGGTGGTGATGATGATGATGGTGACTATGATGATGATGATGATGATGATGATGATGATGATGATGATGATGATGATGATGATGGTGATGATGATGATGATGATGATGATGATGATGATGATGATGATGATGGTGATGATGATGATGATGATGATGATGATGATGATGATGATGATGATGATGATGATGATGATGATGATGGTGATGATGATGATACTAATATATATATGTGTTGTATGTGTTTTCCTCTCCAGGTGCTGAAGAACGTGATCTCTCTGTTTTCTGTGGAGCTGAGGTTTGCTACTCTGTTCATGGCCATCATCTGGTTCTGCATGGCCTTCAGGTACGAGGCTCCAGCCTCCAGTTTTGTAAAATACTTAGGAATATTCTGACTCATATGACTAACCCTTTGTCCAGTCATTGTATTCCATACATATCAACCCAAGTAGAAGAGTAATCTTTCTCCAATGCCTGTGTTTCAGTTACTACGGTCTGGCTGTCTGGTTTCCTGATATGATCAAACACCTGCAGTATGAGGAGTATGAGTCCAGAGTGAAGGTGAGAGCCTAACCTCTAACCCTAACGCTAACCCTAACCCTAACCCTAACCCTAACCCTAACCCTAACCCTAACCCTAACCCTAACCCTAACCTCTAACCCTAACCCTAACCCTAACTCTAAATGGTAGAGAGAGGAGAGGGGTTCTCCAGGACAGCTCCTGGTAGAGGAGAGGGGTTCTCCAGGACAGCTCCTGGTAGAGAGAGGAGAGGGGTTCTCCAGGACAGCTCCTGGTAGAGAGAGGAGAGGGGTTCTCCAGGACAGCTCCTGGTAGAGGAGGAGAGGGGTTCTCCAGGACAGCTCCTGGTAGAGAGAGGAGAGGGGTTCTCCAGGACAGCTCCTGGTAGAGAGAGGAGAGGGGTTCTCCAGGACAGCTCCTGGTAGAGAGAGGAGAGGGGTTCTCCAGGACAGCTCCTGGTAGAGAGAGGAGAGGGGTTCTCCAGGACAGCTCCTGGTAGAGAGAGGAGAGGGGTTCTCCAGGACAGCTCCTGGTAGAGAGAGGAGAGGGGTTCTCCAGGACAGCTCCTGGTAGAGGAGGAGAGGGGTTCTCCAGGACAGCTCCTGGTAGAGAGAGGAGAGGGGTTCTCCAGGACAGCTCCTGGTAGAGAGAGGAGAGGGGTTCTCCAGGACAGCTCCTGGTAGAGGTGGAGAGGGGTTCTCCAGGACAGCTCCTGGTAGAGGAGAGGGGTTCTCCAGGACAGCTCCTGGTAGAGGGAGGAGAGGGGTTCTCCAGGACAGCTCCTGGTAGAGGGGGGAGAGGGGTTCTCCAGGACAGCTCCTGGTAGAGGAGGAGAGGGGTTCTCCAGGACAGCTCCTGGTAGAGGGAGGAGAGGGGTTCTCCAGGACAGCTCCTGGTAGAGAGAGGAGAGGGGTTCTCCAAGACAGCTCCTGGTAGAGGGAGGAGAGGGGTTCTCCAGGACAGCTCCTGGTAGAGAGAGGAGAGGGGTTCTCCAGGACAGCTCCTGGTAGAGAGAGGAGAGGGGTTCTCCAGGACAGCTCCTGGTAGAGAGAGGAGAGGGGTTCTCCAGGACAGCTCCTGGTAGAGAGAGGAGAGGGGTTCTCCAGGACAGCTCCTGGTAGAGAGAGGAGAGGGGTTCTCCAGGACAGCTCCTGGTAGAGAGAGGAGAGGGGTGCTCCAGGACAGCTCCTGGTAGAGAGAGGAGAGGGGTTCTCCAGGACAGCTCCTGGTAGAGAGAGGAGAGGGGTTCTCCAGGACAGCTCCTGGTAGAGAGAGGAGAGGGGTTCTCCAGGACAGCTCCTGGTAGAGAGAGGAGAGGGGTTCTCCAGGACAGCTCCTGGTAGAGAGAGGAGAGGGGTTCTCCAGGACAGCTCCTGGTAGAGAGAGGAGAGGGGTTCTCCAGGACAGCTCCTGGTAGAGGAGAGGGGTTCTCCAGGACAGCTCCTGGTAGAGGGAGGAGAGGGGTTCTCCAGGACAGCTCCTGGTAGAGGGAGGAGAGGGGTTATCCAGGGCAGCATCCAGCTTCTTTATCATCCTCCTCTCCACAACCACCTCTAGTTTGTCCAGTTTGACTCACTACAGAGCTAGCCTTCCTCACCAGCTGGTTCAGTTTGGCTCCCACTACAGAGCTAGCCTTCCTCACCAGCTGGTTCAGTTTGACTCTCACTACGGAGCTAGTCTTCCTCACCAGCTGGTTCAGTTTGACTCCCACTACGGAGCTAGCCTTCCTCACCAGCTGGTTCAATTTGACTCCCACTACGGAGCTAGCCTTCCTCACCAGCTGGTTCAATTTGACTCCCACTACGGAGCTAGCCTTCCTCACCAGCTGGTTCAGTTTGACTCCCACTACGGAGCTAGCCTTCCTCACCAGCTGGTTCAATTTGACTCCCACTACGGAGCTAGCCTTCCTCACCAGCTGGTTAAGTTTGACTCACTACAGAGCTAGCCTTCCTCACCAGCTGGTTCAGTTTGACTCCCACTACGGAGCTAGCCTTCCTCACCAGCTGGTTCAATTTGACTCCCACTACGGAGCTAGCCTTCCTCACCAGCTTGTTCAGTTTGACTCCCACTACGGAGCTAGCCTTCCTCACCAGCTGGTTCAGTTTGACTCCCACTACGGAGCTAGCCTTCCTCACCAGCTGGTTCAGTTTGACTCCCACTACGGAGCTAGCCTTCCTCACCAGCTGGTTCAGTTTGACTCACTACGGAGCTAGCCTTCCTCACCAGCTGGTTCAGTTTGGCTCCCACTACGGAGCTAGCCTTCCTCACCAGCTGGTTCAGTTTGACTCCCACTACGGAGCTAGCCTTCCTCACCAGCTGGTTCAATTTGACTCACTACAGAGCTAGTCTTCCTCACCAGCTGGTTCAGTTTGACTCCCACTACGGAGCTAGCCTTCCTCACCAGCTGGTTCAGTTTGACTCCCACTACGGAGCTAGCCTTCCTCACCAGCTGGTTCAGTTTGACTCACTACGGAGCTAGCCTTCCTCACCAGCTGGTTCAGTTTGGCTCCCACTACGGAGCTAGCCTTCCTCACCAGCTGGTTCAGTTTGACTCCCACTACAGAGCTAGCCTTCCTCACCAGCTGGTTCAATTTGACTCACTACAGAGCTAGTCTTCCTCACCAGCTGGTTCAGTTTGACTCCCACTACGGAGCTAGCCTTCCTCACCAGCTGGTTCAGTTTGGCTCCCACTACGGAGCTAGCCTTCCTCACCAGCTTGTTCAGTTTGACTCCCACTACGGAGCTAGTCTTCCTCACCAGCTTGTTCAGTTTGACTCCCACTACGGAGCTAGTCTTCCTCACCAGCTGGTTCAGTTTGGCTCCCACTACGGAGCTAGTCTTCCTCACCAGCTGGTTCAGTTTGACTCCCACTACGGAGCTAGCCTTCCTCACCAGCTGGTTAAGTTTGACTCACTACAGAGCTAGTCTTCCTCACCAGCTGGTTCAGTTTGACTCCCACTACAGAGCTAGTCTTCCTCACCAGCTGGTTCAGTTTGACTCCCACTACGGAGCTAGTCTTCCTCACCAGCTGGTTCAGTTTGACTCCCACTACGGAGCTAGCCTTCCTCACCAGCTGGTTAAGTTTGACTCACTACAGAGCTAGTCTTCCTCACCAGCTGGTTCAGTTTGACTCCCACTACGGAGTTAGCCTTCCTCACCAGCTGGTTCAGTTTGTTAGTGTCTCTTGAGCTGATGTTACCTCCCCAGCATACCACAGTGAAGAAGTGGACACTGGCTACTACAGACTGTATGTGTCCGCATAAAGATGAACTTGACAACCGCTCAGAGATGAGACAATTATATTAATATAGATGGTAAATAAGACAGAGCCCAGCATTGATCCCTGCGGGACATCTTTTGTAACGAGTAGAAACTCCCGTGTAACGAGTAGAAACCCCTGTGTAACGAGTAGAAACCCCAGTGTAATGAGTAGAAACCCCCGTGTTCACACATTGAAGTCTCTCAGATAAGTAACTTTTGAACCAACTGCAAGCATTTGTATCAAAGCCAGCTGTACATAATCTTTGCAAATGAAGAGAGGTCAACTGGGTCGAATGCTTGCGACAGATCCACAGACCGGGCCGCACAGTGTTTTCTTTGATCTCATTTATAACTGAAGCAGTGGCTGAAAGTGTGCTATGCCTCTGTACAGTACATGGCTCGTGGCCAGCGCCATACCATTAACACACATGACAGTGGCATCACGGTACCAGACACAACGCCATGCTGCCATCGCCAGTATTATTTTAAATATATACCGACAGCAACTGGACCACCCAAACGGCACACAGAGCGCATTGTTTTCACCCGAGCCGACAAAGTTGAGTTTGAGTTCAATATTTGCAGCCAGCCACAGCTGCTTTACAGATTACTGCTGGTATATTAGAGCTCTGTACAGATTACTGCTGGTATGTTAGAGCTCTGTACAGATTACTGCTGGTATATTAGAGCTCTGTACAGATTACTGCTGGTATATTAGAGCTCTGTACAGATTACTGCTGGTATGGTAGAGCTCTGTACAGATTACTGCTGGTATATTAGAGCTCTACAGATTACTGCTGGTATATTAGAGCTCTGTACAGATTACTGCTGGTATATTAGAGCTCTGTACAGATTACTGCTGGTATGTTAGAGCTCTATACAGATTACTGCTGGTATGTTAGAGCTCTGTACAGATTACTGCTGGTATGTTAGAGCTCTGTACAGATTACTGCTGGTATATTAGAGCTCTGTACAGATTACTGCTGGTATATTAGAGCTCTGTACAGATTACTGCTGGTATATTAGAGCTCTGTACAGATTACTGCTGGTATATTAGAGCTCTGTACAGATTACTGCTGGTATATTAGAGCTCTACAGATTACTGCTGGTATATTAGAGCTCTGTACAGATTACTGCTGGTATGTTAGAGCTCTGTACAGATTACTGCTGGTATATTAGAGCTCTGTACAGATTTCTGCTGGTATGTTAGAGCTCTGTACAGATTACTACTGGTATATTAGAGCTCTGTACAGATGACTGCTGGTATATTAGAGCTCTACAGATTACTGCTGGTATGTTAGAGCTCTACAGATTACTGCTGGTATGTTAGAGCTCTGTACAGATTACTGCTGGTATGTTAGAGCTCTGTACAGATTACTGCTGGTATGTTAGAGCTCTGTACAGATTACTGCTGGTATATTAGAGCTCTGTACAGATTACTGCTGGTATGTTAGAGCTCTGTACAGATTACTGCTGGTATATTAGAGCTCTGTACAGATTACTGCTGGTATATTAGAGCTCTGTACAGATTACTGCTGGTATATTAGAGCTCTGTACAGATTACTGCTGGTATGTTAGAGCTCTGTACAGATTACTGCTGGTATATTAGAGCTCTGTACAGATTACTGCTGGTATATTAGAGCTCTGTACAGATTACTGCTGGTATGTTAGAGCTCTGTACAGATTACTGCTGGTATGTTAGAGCTCTGTACAGATTACTGCTGGTATATTAGAGCTCTACTGATTACTGCTGGTATATTAGAGCTCTACAGATTACTGCTGGTATGTTAGAGCTCTATACAGATTACTGCTGGTATATTAGAGCTCTGTACAGATTACTGCTGGTATGTTAGAGCTCTGTACAGATTACTGCTGGTATGTTAGATATCTATACAGATTACTGCTGGTATATTAGAGCTCTGTACAGATTACTGCTGGTATGTTAGAGCTCTATACAGATTACTGCTGGTATATTAGAGCTCTGTACAGATTACTGCTGGTATGTTAGAGCTCTGTACAGATTACTGCTGGTATATTAGAGCTCTGTACAGATTACTGCTGGTATATTAGAGCTCTGTACAGATTACTGCTGGTATGTTAGAGCTCTGTACAGATTACTGCTGGTATATTAGAGCTCTGTACAGATTACTGCTGGTATATTAGAGCTCTGTACAGATTACTGCTGGTATGTTAGAGCTCTGTACAGATTACTGCTGGTATGTTAGAGCTCTGTACAGATTACTGCTGGTATATTAGAGCTCTACAGATTACTGCTGGTATATTAGAGCTCTACAGATTACTGCTGGTATGTTAGAGCTCTATACAGATTACTGCTGGTATATTAGAGCTCTGTACAGATTACTGCTGGTATGTTAGAGCTCTGTACAGATTACTGCTGGTATGTTAGAGCTCTGTACAGATTACTGCTGGTATGTTAGAGCTCTGTACAGATTACTGCTGGTATATTAGAGCTATGTACAGATTACTGCTGGTATGTTAGAGCTCTGTACAGATTACTGCTGGTATGTTAGAGCTCTGTACAGATTACTGCTGGTATATTAGAGCTCTGTACAGATTATTGCTGGTATGTTAGAGCTCTGTACAGATGACTGCTGGTATGTTAGAGCTCTGTACAGATTACTGCTGGTATATTAGAGCTCTGTACAGATTACTGCTGGTATGTTAGAGCTCTGTACAGATTACTGCTGGTATGTTAGAGCTCTGTACAGATTACTGCTGGTATATTAGAGCTCTGTACAGATTACTGCTGGTATGTTAGAGCTCTGTACAGATTACTGCTGGTATATTAGAGCTCTACAGATTACTGCTGGTATATTAGAGCTCTGTACAGATTACTGCTGGTATGTTAGAGCTCTGTACAGATTACTGCTGGTATATTAGAGCTCTGTACAGATTACTGCTGGTATATTAGAGCTCTGTACAGATTACTGCTGGTATGTTAGAGCTCTATACAGATTACTGCTGGTATGTTAGAGCTCTGTACAGATTACTGCTGGTATGTTAGAGCTCTGTACAGATTACTGCTGGTATATTAGAGCTCTGTACAGATTACTGCTGGTATATTAGAGCTCTGTACAGATTACTGCTGGTATATTAGAGCTCTGTACAGATTACTGCTGGTATATTAGAGCTCTGTACAGATTACTGCTGGTATATTAGAGCTCTACAGATTACTGCTGGTATATTAGAGCTCTGTACAGATTACTGCTGGTATGTTAGAGCTCTGTACAGATTACTGCTGGTATATTAGAGCTCTGTACAGATTTCTGCTGGTATGTTAGAGCTCTGTACAGATTACTACTGGTATATTAGAGCTCTGTACAGATGACTGCTGGTATATTAGAGCTCTACAGATTACTGCTGGTATGTTAGAGCTCTACAGATTACTGCTGGTATGTTAGAGCTCTGTACAGATTACTGCTGGTATGTTAGAGCTCTGTACAGATTACTGCTGGTATGTTAGAGCTCTGTACAGATTACTGCTGGTATATTAGAGCTCTGTACAGATTACTGCTGGTATGTTAGAGCTCTGTACAGATTACTGCTGGTATATTAGAGCTCTGTACAGATTACTGCTGGTATATTAGAGCTCTGTACAGATTACTGTTGGTATATTAGAGCTCTGTACAGATTACTGCTGGTATGTTAGAGCTCTGTACAGATTACTGCTGGTATATTAGAGCTCTGTACAGATTACTGCTGGTATATTAGAGCTCTGTACAGATTACTGCTGGTATGTTAGAGCTCTGTACAGATTACTGCTGGTATGTTAGAGCTCTGTACAGATTACTGCTGGTATATTAGAGCTCTACTGATTACTGCTGGTATATTAGAGCTCTACAGATTACTGCTGGTATGTTAGAGCTCTATACAGATTACTGCTGGTATATTAGAGCTCTGTACAGATTACTGCTGGTATGTTAGAGCTCTGTACAGATTACTGCTGGTATGTTAGAGATCTATACAGATTACTGCTGGTATATTAGAGCTCTGTACAGATTACTGCTGGTATGTTAGAGCTCTATAC
This sequence comes from Notolepis coatsorum, assembly GCF_963971535.1. Taxonomy (NCBI): domain Eukaryota; kingdom Metazoa; phylum Chordata; class Actinopteri; order Aulopiformes; family Paralepididae; genus Notolepis; species Notolepis coatsorum. The sequence goes on along the minus strand of NW_028173982.1, from coordinate 158,495 downwards.
AGATTACTGCTGGTATATTAGAGCTCTGTACAGATTACTGCTGGTATGTTAGAGCTCTGTACAGATTACTGCTGGTATATTAGAGCTCTGTACAGATTACTGCTGGTATATTAGAGCTCTGTACAGATTACTGCTGGTATGTTAGAGCTCTGTACAGATTACTGCTGGTATATTAGAGCTCTGTACAGATTACTGCTGGTATATTAGAGCTCTGTACAGATTACTGCTGGTATGTTAGAGCTCTGTACAGATTACTGCTGGTATGTTAGAGCTCTGTACAGATTACTGCTGGTATATTAGAGCTCTACAGATTACTGCTGGTATATTAGAGCTCTACAGATTACTGCTGGTATGTTAGAGCTCTATACAGATTACTGCTGGTATATTAGAGCTCTGTACAGATTACTGCTGGTATGTTAGAGCTCTGTACAGATTACTGCTGGTATGTTAGAGCTCTGTACAGATTACTGCTGGTATGTTAGAGCTCTGTACAGATTACTGCTGGTATATTAGAGCTATGTACAGATTACTGCTGGTATGTTAGAGCTCTGTACAGATTACTGCTGGTATGTTAGAGCTCTGTACAGATTACTGCTGGTATATTAGAGCTCTGTACAGATTATTGCTGGTATGTTAGAGCTCTGTACAGATGACTGCTGGTATGTTAGAGCTCTGTACAGATTACTGCTGGTATATTAGAGCTCTGTACAGATTACTGCTGGTATGTTAGAGCTCTGTACAGATTACTGCTGGTATGTTAGAGCTCTGTACAGATTACTGCTGGTATATTAGAGCTCTGTACAGATTACTGCTGGTATGTTAGAGCTCTGTACAGATTACTGCTGGTATATTAGAGCTCTACAGATTACTGCTGGTATATTAGAGCTCTGTACAGATTACTGCTGGTATGTTAGAGCTCTGTACAGATTACTGCTGGTATATTAGAGCTCTGTACAGATTACTGCTGGTATATTAGAGCTCTGTACAGATTACTGCTGGTATATTAGAGCTCTACAGATTACTGCTGGTATGTTAGAGCTCTACAGATTACGGCTGGTATGTTAGAGCTCTGTACAGATTACTGCTGGTATATTAGAGCTCTATACAGATTACTGCTGGTATATTAGAGCTCTACATATTACTGCTGGTATGTTAGAGCTCTGTACAGATTACTTCTGGTATATTAGAGCTCTGTACAGATTACTGCTGGTATGTTAGAGCTCTGTACAGATTACTGCTGGTATATTAGAGCTCTATACAGATTACTGCTGGTATATTAGAGCTCTGTACAGATTACTGCTGGTATATTAGAGCTCTGTACAGATTACTGCTGGTATTTTAGAGCTCTGTACAGATTACTGCTGGTATATTAGAGCTCTGTACAGATTACTGCTGGTATATTAGAGCTCTGTACAGATTACTGCTGGTATCTCTGTACAGATTACTGCTGGTATGTTAGAGCTCTGTACAGATTACTGCTGGTATATTAGAGCTCTACAGATTACTGCTGGTATATTAGAGCTCTACAGATTACTGCTGGTATGTTAGAGCTCTATACAGATTACTGCTGGTATATTAGAGCTCTGTACAGATTACTGCTGGTATGTTAGAGCTCTGTACAGATTACTGCTGGTATGTTAGAGCTCTGTACAGATTACTGCTGGTATGTTAGAGCTCTGTACAGATTACTGCTGGTATATTAGAGCTCTGTACAGATTACTGCTGGTATGTTAGAGCTCTGTACAGATTACTGCTGGTATGTTAGAGCTCTGTACAGATTACTGCTGGTATATTAGAGCTCTGTACAGATTACTGCTGGTATGTTAGAGCTCTGTACAGATTACTGCTGGTATGTTAGAGCTCTGTACAGATTACTGCTGGTATATTAGAGCTCTGTACAGATTACTGCTGGTATGTTAGAGCTCTGTACAGATTACTGCTGGTATATTAGAGCTCTACAGATTACTGCTGGTATATTAGAGCTCTGTACAGATTACTGCTGGTATGTTAGAGCTCTGTACAGATTACTGCTGGTATATTAGAGCTCTGTACAGATTACTGCTGGTATATTAGAGCTCTGTACAGATTACTGCTGGTATATTAGAGCTCTACAGATTACTGCTGGTATGTTAGAGCTCTACAGATTACTGCTGGTATGTTAGAGCTCTGTACAGATTACTGCTGGTATGTTAGAGCTCTGTACAGATTACTGCTGGTATGTTAGAGCTCTGTACATATTACTGCTGGTATATTAGAGCTCTGTACAGATTACTGCTGGTATGTTAGAGCTCTGTACAGATTACTGCTGGTATATTAGAGCTCTGTACAGATTACTGCTGGTATATTAGAGCTCTGTACAGATTACTGCTGGTATATTAGAGCTCTGTACAGATTACTGCTGGTATGTTAGAGCTCTGTAAGATTACTGCTGGTATGTTAGAGCTCTGTACTGATTACTGCTGGCATATTAGAGCTCTGTACAGATTACTGCTGGTATGTTAGAGCTCTGTACAGATTACTGCTGGTATATTAGAGCTCTGTACAGATTACTGCTGGTATATTAGAGCTCTGTACAGATTACTGCTGGTATGTTAGAGCTCTGTACAGATTACTGCTGGTATGTTAGAGCTCTGTACAGATTACTGCTGGTATATTAGAGCTCTGTACAGATTACTGCTGGTATGTTAGAGCTCTGTACAGATTACTGCTGGTATGTTAGAGCTCTGTACAGATTACTGCTGGTATATTAGAGCTCTGTACAGATTACTGCTGGTATGTTAGAGCTCTGTACAGATTACTGCTGGTATATTAGAGCTCTACAGATTACTGCTGGTATATTAGAGCTCTGTACAGATTACTGCTGGTATATTAGAGTTCTGTACAGATTACTGCTGGTATGTTAGAGCTCTATACAGATTACTGCTGGTATGTTAGAGCTCTGTACAGATTACTGCTGGTATGTTAGAGCTCTGTACAGATTACTGCTGGTATATTTGAGCTCTGTACAGATTACTGCTGGTATATTAGAGCTATGTACAGATTACTGCTGGTATATTAGAGCTCTGTACAGATTACTGCTGGTATATTAGAGCTCTGTACAGATTACTGCTGGTATATTAGAGCTCTGTACAGATTACTGCTGGTATATTAGAGCTCTGTACAGATTACTGCTGGTATGTTAGAGCTCTGTAAGATTACTGCTGGTATGTTAGAGCTCTGTACAGATTACTGCTGGTATGTTAGAGCTCTGTACAGATTACTGCTGGTATGTTAGAGCTCTGTACAGATTACTGCTGGTATATTAGAGCTCTGTACAGATTACTGCTGGTATATTAGAGCTCTGTACAGATTACTGCTGGTATGTTAGAGCTCTATACAGATTACTGCTGGTATGTTAGAGCTCTGTACAGATTACTGCTGGTATGTTAGAGCTCTGTACAGATTACTGCTGGTATATTAGAGCTCTGTACAGATTACTGCTGGTATATTAGAGCTCTGTACAGATTACTGCTGGTATATTAGAGCTCTGTACAGATTACTGCTGGTATATTAGAGCTCTGTACAGATTACTGCTGGTATATTAGAGCTCTACAGATTACTGCTGGTATATTAGAGCTCTGTACAGATTACTGCTGGTATGTTAGAGCTCTGTACAGATTACTGCTGGTATATTAGAGCTCTGTACAGATTTCTGCTGGTATGTTAGAGCTCTGTACAGATTACTACTGGTATATTAGAGCTCTGTACAGATGACTGCTGGTATATTAGAGCTCTACAGATTACTGCTGGTATGTTAGAGCTCTACAGATTACTGCTGGTATGTTAGAGCTCTGTACAGATTACTGCTGGTATGTTAGAGCTCTGTACAGATTACTGCTGGTATGTTAGAGCTCTGTACAGATTACTGCTGGTATATTAGAGCTCTGTACAGATTACTGCTGGTATGTTAGAGCTCTGTACAGATTACTGCTGGTATATTAGAGCTCTGTACAGATTACTGCTGGTATATTAGAGCTCTGTACAGATTACTGCTGGTATATTAGAGCTCTGTACAGATTACTGCTGGTATGTTAGAGCTCTGTACAGATTACTGCTGGTATATTAGAGCTCTGTACAGATTACTGCTGGTATATTAGAGCTCTGTACAGATTACTGCTGGTATGTTAGAGCTCTGTACAGATTACTGCTGGTATGTTAGAGCTCTGTACAGATTACTGCTGGTATATTAGAGCTCTACTGATTACTGCTGGTATATTAGAGCTCTACAGATTACTGCTGGTATGTTAGAGCTCTATACAGATTACTGCTGGTATATTAGAGCTCTGTACAGATTACTGCTGGTATGTTAGAGCTCTGTACAGATTACTGCTGGTATGTTAGATATCTATACAGATTACTGCTGGTATATTAGAGCTCTGTACAGATTACTGCTGGTATGTTAGAGCTCTATACAGATTACTGCTGGTATATTAGAGCTCTGTACAGATTACTGCTGGTATGTTAGAGCTCTGTACAGATTACTGCTGGTATATTAGAGCTCTGTACAGATTACTGCTGGTATATTAGAGCTCTGTACAGATTACTGCTGGTATGTTAGAGCTCTGTACAGATTACTGCTGGTATATTAGAGCTCTGTACAGATTACTGCTGGTATATTAGAGCTCTGTACAGATTACTGCTGGTATGTTAGAGCTCTGTACAGATTACTGCTGGTATGTTAGAGCTCTGTACAGATTACTGCTGGTATATTAGAGCTCTACAGATTACTGCTGGTATATTAGAGCTCTACAGATTACTGCTGGTATGTTAGAGCTCTATACAGATTACTGCTGGTATATTAGAGCTCTGTACAGATTACTGCTGGTATGTTAGAGCTCTGTACAGATTACTGCTGGTATGTTAGAGCTCTGTACAGATTACTGCTGGTATGTTAGAGCTCTGTACAGATTACTGCTGGTATATTAGAGCTATGTACAGATTACTGCTGGTATGTTAGAGCTCTGTACAGATTACTGCTGGTATGTTAGAGCTCTGTACAGATTACTGCTGGTATATTAGAGCTCTGTACAGATTATTGCTGGTATGTTAGAGCTCTGTACAGATGACTGCTGGTATGTTAGAGCTCTGTACAGATTACTGCTGGTATATTAGAGCTCTGTACAGATTACTGCTGGTATGTTAGAGCTCTGTACAGATTACTGCTGGTATGTTAGAGCTCTGTACAGATTACTGCTGGTATATTAGAGCTCTGTACAGATTACTGCTGGTATGTTAGAGCTCTGTACAGATTACTGCTGGTATATTAGAGCTCTACAGATTACTGCTGGTATATTAGAGCTCTGTACAGATTACTGCTGGTATGTTAGAGCTCTGTACAGATTACTGCTGGTATATTAGAGCTCTGTACAGATTACTGCTGGTATATTAGAGCTCTGTACAGATTACTGCTGGTATGTTAGAGCTCTATACAGATTACTGCTGGTATGTTAGAGCTCTGTACAGATTACTGCTGGTATGTTAGAGCTCTGTACAGATTACTGCTGGTATATTAGAGCTCTGTACAGATTACTGCTGGTATATTAGAGCTCTGTACAGATTACTGCTGGTATATTAGAGCTCTGTACAGATTACTGCTGGTATATTAGAGCTCTGTACAGATTACTGCTGGTATATTAGAGCTCTACAGATTACTGCTGGTATATTAGAGCTCTGTACAGATTACTGCTGGTATGTTAGAGCTCTGTACAGATTACTGCTGGTATATTAGAGCTCTGTACAGATTTCTGCTGGTATGTTAGAGCTCTGTACAGATTACTACTGGTATATTAGAGCTCTGTACAGATGACTGCTGGTATATTAGAGCTCTACAGATTACTGCTGGTATGTTAGAGCTCTACAGATTACTGCTGGTATGTTAGAGCTCTGTACAGATTACTGCTGGTATGTTAGAGCTCTGTACAGATTACTGCTGGTATGTTAGAGCTCTGTACAGATTACTGCTGGTATGTTAGAGCTCTGTACAGATTACTGCTGGTATATTAGAGCTCTGTACAGATTACTGCTGGTATGTTAGAGCTCTGTACAGATTACTGCTGGTATGTTAGAGCTCTGTACAGATTACTGCTGGTATATTAGAGCTCTGTACAGATTACTGCTGGTATGTTAGAGCTCTGTACAGATTACTGCTGGTATATTAGAGCTCTACAGATTACTGCTGGTATATTAGAGCTCTGTACAGATTACTGCTGGTATGTTAGAGCTCTGTACAGATTACTGCTGGTATATTAGAGCTCTGTACAGATTACTGCTGGTATATTAGAGCTCTGTACAGATTACTGCTGGTATATTAGAGCTCTACAGATTACTGCTGGTATGTTAGAGCTCTACAGATTACGGCTGGTATGTTAGAGCTCTGTACAGATTACTGCTGGTATATTAGAGCTCTATACAGATTACTGCTGGTATATTAGAGCTCTACATATTACTGCTGGTATGTTAGAGCTCTGTACAGATTACTTCTGGTATATTAGAGCTCTGTACAGATTACTGCTGGTATGTTAGAGCTCTGTACAGATTACTGCTGGTATATTAGAGCTCTATACAGATTACTGCTGGTATATTAGAGCTCTGTACAGATTACTGCTGGTATATTAGAGCTCTGTACAGATTACTGCTGGTATTTTAGAGCTCTGTACAGATTACTGCTGGTATATTAGAGCTCTGTACAGATTACTGCTGGTATATTAGAGCTCTGTACAGATTACTGCTGGTATCTCTGTACAGATTACTGCTGGTATGTTAGAGCTCTGTACAGATTACTGCTGGTATATTAGAGCTCTACAGATTACTGCTGGTATATTAGAGCTCTACAGATTACTGCTGGTATGTTAGAGCTCTATACAGATTACTGCTGGTATATTAGAGCTCTGTACAGATTACTGCTGGTATGTTAGAGCTCTGTACAGATTACTGCTGGTATGTTAGAGCTCTGTACAGATTACTGCTGGTATGTTAGAGCTCTGTACAGATTACTGCTGGTATATTAGAGCTCTGTACAGATTACTGCTGGTATGTTAGAGCTCTGTACAGATTACTGCTGGTATGTTAGAGCTCTGTACAGATTACTGCTGGTATATTAGAGCTCTGTACAGATTACTGCTGGTATGTTAGAGCTCTGTACAGATTACTGCTGGTATGTTAGAGCTCTGTACAGATTACTGCTGGTATATTAGAGCTCTGTACAGATTACTGCTGGTATGTTAGAGCTCTGTACAGATTACTGCTGGTATATTAGAGCTCTACAGATTACTGCTGGTATATTAGAGCTCTGTACAGATTACTGCTGGTATGTTAGAGCTCTGTACAGATTACTGCTGGTATATTAGAGCTCTGTACAGATTACTGCTGGTATATTAGAGCTCTGTACAGATTACTGCTGGTATATTAGAGCTCTACAGATTACTGCTGGTATGTTAGAGCTCTACAGATTACTGCTGGTATGTTAGAGCTCTGTACAGATTACTGCTGGTATGTTAGAGCTCTGTACAGATTACTGCTGGTATGTTAGAGCTCTGTACATATTACTGCTGGTATATTAGAGCTCTGTACAGATTACTGCTGGTATGTTAGAGCTCTGTACAGATTACTGCTGGTATATTAGAGCTCTGTACAGATTACTGCTGGTATATTAGAGCTCTGTACAGATTACTGCTGGTATATTAGAGCTCTGTACAGATTACTGCTGGTATGTTAGAGCTCTGTAAGATTACTGCTGGTATGTTAGAGCTCTGTACTGATTACTGCTGGCATATTAGAGCTCTGTACAGATTACTGCTGGTATGTTAGAGCTCTGTACAGATTACTGCTGGTATATTAGAGCTCTGTACAGATTACTGCTGGTATATTAGAGCTCTGTACAGATTACTGCTGGTATGTTAGAGCTCTGTACAGATTACTGCTGGTATGTTAGAGCTCTGTACAGATTACTGCTGGTATATTAGAGCTCTGTACAGATTACTGCTGGTATGTTAGAGCTCTGTACAGATTACTGCTGGTATGTTAGAGCTCTGTACAGATTACTGCTGGTATATTAGAGCTCTGTACAGATTACTGCTGGTATGTTAGAGCTCTGTACAGATTACTGCTGGTATATTAGAGCTCTACAGATTACTGCTGGTATATTAGAGCTCTGTACAGATTACTGCTGGTATATTAGAGTTCTGTACAGATTACTGCTGGTATGTTAGAGCTCTATACAGATTACTGCTGGTATGTTAGAGCTCTGTACAGATTACTGCTGGTATGTTAGAGCTCTGTACAGATTACTGCTGGTATATTTGAGCTCTGTACAGATTACTGCTGGTATATTAGAGCTATGTACAGATTACTGCTGGTATATTAGAGCTCTGTACAGATTACTGCTGGTATATTAGAGCTCTGTACAGATTACTGCTGGTATATTAGAGCTCTGTACAGATTACTGCTGGTATATTAGAGCTCTGTACAGATTACTGCTGGTATGTTAGAGCTCTGTAAGATTACTGCTGGTATGTTAGAGCTCTGTACAGATTACTGCTGGTATGTTAGAGCTCTGTACAGATTACTGCTGGTATGTTAGAGCTCTGTACAGATTACTGCTGGTATATTAGAGCTCTGTACAGATTACTGCTGGTATATTAGAGCTCTGTACAGATTACTGCTGGTATGTTAGAGCTCTATACAGATTACTGCTGGTATGTTAGAGCTCTGTACAGATTACTGCTGGTATGTTAGAGCTCTGTACAGATTACTGCTGGTATATTAGAGCTCTGTACAGATTACTGCTGGTATATTAGAGCTCTGTACAGATTACTGCTGGTATATTAGAGCTCTGTACAGATTACTGCTGGTATATTAGAGCTCTGTACAGATTACTGCTGGTATATTAGAGCTCTACAGATTACTGCTGGTATATTAGAGCTCTGTACAGATTACTGCTGGTATGTTAGAGCTCTGTACAGATTACTGCTGGTATATTAGAGCTCTGTACAGATTTCTGCTGGTATGTTAGAGCTCTGTACAGATTACTACTGGTATATTAGAGCTCTGTACAGATGACTGCTGGTATATTAGAGCTCTACAGATTACTGCTGGTATGTTAGAGCTCTACAGATTACTGCTGGTATGTTAGAGCTCTGTACAGATTACTGCTGGTATGTTAGAGCTCTGTACAGATTACTGCTGGTATGTTAGAGCTCTGTACAGATTACTGCTGGTATATTAGAGCTCTGTACAGATTACTGCTGGTATGTTAGAGCTCTGTACAGATTACTGCTGGTATATTAGAGCTCTGTACAGATTACTGCTGGTATATTAGAGCTCTGTACAGATTACTGCTGGTATATTAGAGCTCTGTACAGATTACTGCTGGTATGTTAGAGCTCTGTACAGATTACTGCTGGTATATTAGAGCTCTGTACAGATTACTGCTGGTATATTAGAGCTCTGTACAGATTACTGCTGGTATGTTAGAGCTCTGTACAGATTACTGCTGGTATGTTAGAGCTCTGTACAGATTACTGCTGGTATATTAGAGCTCTACTGATTACTGCTGGTATATTAGAGCTCTACAGATTACTGCTGGTATGTTAGAGCTCTATACAGATTACTGCTGGTATATTAGAGCTCTGTACAGATTACTGCTGGTATGTTAGAGCTCTGTACAGATTACTGCTGGTATGTTAGATATCTATACAGATTACTGCTGGTATATTAGAGCTCTGTACAGATTACTGCTGGTATGTTAGAGCTCTATACAGATTACTGCTGGTATATTAGAGCTCTGTACAGATTACTGCTGGTATGTTAGAGCTCTGTACAGATTACTGCTGGTATATTAGAGCTCTGTACAGATTACTGCTGGTATATTAGAGCTCTGTACAGATTACTGCTGGTATGTTAGAGCTCTGTACAGATTACTGCTGGTATATTAGAGCTCTGTACAGATTACTGCTGGTATATTAGAGCTCTGTACAGATTACTGCTGGTATGTTAGAGCTCTGTACAGATTACTGCTGGTATGTTAGAGCTCTGTACAGATTACTGCTGGTATATTAGAGCTCTACAGATTACTGCTGGTATATTAGAGCTCTACAGATTACTGCTGGTATGTTAGAGCTCTATACAGATTACTGCTGGTATATTAGAGCTCTGTACAGATTACTGCTGGTATGTTAGAGCTCTGTACAGATTACTGCTGGTATGTTAGAGCTCTGTACAGATTACTGCTGGTATGTTAGAGCTCTGTACAGATTACTGCTGGTATATTAGAGCTATGTACAGATTACTGCTGGTATGTTAGAGCTCTGTACAGATTACTGCTGGTATGTTAGAGCTCTGTACAGATTACTGCTGGTATATTAGAGCTCTGTACAGATTATTGCTGGTATGTTAGAGCTCTGTACAGATGACTGCTGGTATGTTAGAGCTCTGTACAGATTACTGCTGGTATATTAGAGCTCTGTACAGATTACTGCTGGTATGTTAGAGCTCTGTACAGATTACTGCTGGTATGTTAGAGCTCTGTACAGATTACTGCTGGTATATTAGAGCTCTGTACAGATTACTGCTGGTATGTTAGAGCTCTGTACAGATTACTGCTGGTATATTAGAGCTCTACAGATTACTGCTGGTATATTAGAGCTCTGTACAGATTACTGCTGGTATGTTAGAGCTCTGTACAGATTACTGCTGGTATATTAGAGCTCTGTACAGATTACTGCTGGTATATTAGAGCTCTGTACAGATTACTGCTGGTATGTTAGAGCTCTATACAGATTACTGCTGGTATGTTAGAGCTCTGTACAGATTACTGCTGGTATGTTAGAGCTCTGTACAGATTACTGCTGGTATATTAGAGCTCTGTACAGATTACTGCTGGTATATTAGAGCTCTGTACAGATTACTGCTGGTATATTAGAGCTCTGTACAGATTACTGCTGGTATATTAGAGCTCTGTACAGATTACTGCTGGTATATTAGAGCTCTACAGATTACTGCTGGTATATTAGAGCTCTGTACAGATTACTGCTGGTATGTTAGAGCTCTGTACAGATTACTGCTGGTATATTAGAGCTCTGTACAGATTTCTGCTGGTATGTTAGAGCTCTGTACAGATTACTACTGGTATATTAGAGCTCTGTACAGATGACTGCTGGTATATTAGAGCTCTACAGATTACTGCTGGTATGTTAGAGCTCTACAGATTACTGCTGGTATGTTAGAGCTCTGTACAGATTACTGCTGGTATGTTAGAGCTCTGTACAGATTACTGCTGGTATGTTAGAGCTCTGTACAGATTACTGCTGGTATATTAGAGCTCTGTACAGATTACTGCTGGTATGTTAGAGCTCTGTACAGATTACTGCTGGTATATTAGAGCTCTGTACAGATTACTGCTGGTATATTAGAGCTCTGTACAGATTACTGTTGGTATATTAGAGCTCTGTACAGATTACTGCTGGTATGTTAGAGCTCTGTACAGATTACTGCTGGTATATTAGAGCTCTGTACAGATTACTGCTGGTATATTAGAGCTCTGTACAGATTACTGCTGGTATGTTAGAGCTCTGTACAGATTACTGCTGGTATGTTAGAGCTCTGTACAGATTACTGCTGGTATATTAGAGCTCTACTGATTACTGCTGGTATATTAGAGCTCTACAGATTACTGCTGGTATGTTAGAGCTCTATACAGATTACTGCTGGTATATTAGAGCTCTGTACAGATTACTGCTGGTATGTTAGAGCTCTGTACAGATTACTGCTGGTATGTTAGAGATCTATACAGATTACTGCTGGTATATTAGAGCTCTGTACAGATTACTGCTGGTATGTTAGAGCTCTATACAGATTACTGCTGGTATATTAGAGCTCTGTACAGATTACTGCTGGTATGTTAGAGCTCTGTACAGATTACTGCTGGTATATTAGAGCTCTGTACAGATTACTGCTGGTATATTAGAGCTCTGTACAGATTACTGCTGGTATGTTAGAGCTCTGTACAGATTACTGCTGGTATATTAGAGCTCTGTACAGATTACTGCTGGTATATTAGAGCTCTGTACAGATTACTGCTGGTATGTTAGAGCTCTGTACAGATTACTGCTGGTATGTTAGAGCTCTGTACAGATTACTGCTGGTATATTAGAGCTCTACAGATTACTGCTGGTATATTAGAGCTCTACAGATTACTGCTGGTATGTTAGAGCTCTATACAGATTACTGCTGGTATATTAGAGCTCTGTACAGATTACTGCTGGTATGTTAGAGCTCTGTACAGATTACTGCTGGTATGTTAGAGCTCTGTACAGATTACTGCTGGTATGTTAGAGCTCTGTACAGATTACTGCTGGTATATTAGAGCTATGTACAGATTACTGCTGGTATGTTAGAGCTCTGTACAGATTACTGCTGGTATGTTAGAGCTCTGTACAGATTACTGCTGGTATATTAGAGCTCTGTACAGATTATTGTTGGTATGTTAGAGCTCTGTACAGATGACTGCTGGTATGTTAGAGCTCTGTACAGATTACTGCTGGTATATTAGAGCTCTGTACAGATTACTGCTGGTATGTTAGAGCTCTGTACAGATTACTGCTGGTATGTTAGAGCTCTGTACAGATTACTGCTGGTATATTAGAGCTCTGTACAGATTACTGCTGGTATGTTAGAGCTCTGTACAGATTACTGCTGGTATATTAGAGCTCTACAGATTACTGCTGGTATATTAGAGCTCTGTACAGATTACTGCTGGTATGTTAGAGCTCTGTACAGATTACTGCTGGTATATTAGAGCTCTGTACAGATTACTGCTGGTATATTAGAGCTCTGTACAGATTACTGCTGGTATATTAGAGCTCTACAGATTACTGCTGGTATGTTAGAGCTCTACAGATTACGGCTGGTATGTTAGAGCTCTGTACAGATTACTGCTGGTATATTAGAGCTCTATACAGATTACTGCTGGTATATTAGAGCTCTACATATTACTGCTGGTATGTTAGAGCTCTGTACAGATTACTTCTGGTATATTAGAGCTCTGTACAGATTACTGCTGGTATGTTAGAGCTCTGTACAGATTACTGCTGGTATATTAGAGCTCTATACAGATTACTGCTGGTATATTAGAGCTCTGTACAGATTACTGCTGGTATATTAGAGCTCTGTACAGATTACTGCTGGTATTTTAGAGCTCTGTACAGATTACTGCTGGTATATTAGAGCTCTGTACAGATTACTGCTGGTATATTAGAGCTCTGTACAGATTACTGCTGGTATCTCTGTACAGATTACTGCTGGTATGTTAGAGCTCTGTACAGATTACTGCTGGTATATTAGAGCTCTACAGATTACTGCTGGTATATTAGAGCTCTACAGATTACTGCTGGTATGTTAGAGCTCTATACAGATTACTGCTGGTATATTAGAGCTCTGTACAGATTACTGCTGGTATGTTAGAGCTCTGTACAGATTACTGCTGGTATGTTAGAGCTCTGTACAGATTACTGCTGGTATGTTAGAGCTCTGTACAGATTACTGCTGGTATATTAGAGCTCTGTACAGATTACTGCTGGTATGTTAGAGCTCTGTACAGATTACTGCTGGTATGTTAGAGCTCTGTACAGATTACTGCTGGTATATTAGAGCTCTGTACAGATTACTGCTGGTATGTTAGAGCTCTGTACAGATTACTGCTGGTATGTTAGAGCTCTGTACAGATTACTGCTGGTATATTAGAGCTCTGTACAGATTACTGCTGGTATGTTAGAGCTCTGTACAGATTACTGCTGGTATATTAGAGCTCTACAGATTACTGCTGGTATATTAGAGCTCTGTACAGATTACTGCTGGTATGTTAGAGCTCTGTACAGATTACTGCTGGTATATTAGAGCTCTGTACAGATTACTGCTGGTATATTAGAGCTCTGTACAGATTACTGCTGGTATATTAGAGCTCTACAGATTACTGCTGGTATGTTAGAGCTCTACAGATTACTGCTGGTATGTTAGAGCTCTGTACAGATTACTGCTGGTATGTTAGAGCTCTGTACAGATTACTGCTGGTATGTTAGAGCTCTGTACATATTACTGCTGGTATATTAGAGCTCTGTACAGATTACTGCTGGTATGTTAGAGCTCTGTACAGATTACTGCTGGTATATTAGAGCTCTGTACAGATTACTGCTGGTATATTAGAGCTCTGTACAGATTACTGCTGGTATATTAGAGCTCTGTACAGATTACTGCTGGTATGTTAGAGCTCTGTAAGATTACTGCTGGTATGTTAGAGCTCTGTACTGATTACTGCTGGCATATTAGAGCTCTGTACAGATTACTGCTGGTATGTTAGAGCTCTGTACAGATTACTGCTGGTATATTAGAGCTCTGTACAGATTACTGCTGGTATATTAGAGCTCTGTACAGATTACTGCTGGTATGTTAGAGCTCTGTACAGATTACTGCTGGTATGTTAGAGCTCTGTACAGATTACTGCTGGTATATTAGAGCTCTGTACAGATTACTGCTGGTATGTTAGAGCTCTGTACAGATTACTGCTGGTATGTTAGAGCTCTGTACAGATTACTGCTGGTATATTAGAGCTCTGTACAGATTACTGCTGGTATGTTAGAGCTCTGTACAGATTACTGCTGGTATATTAGAGCTCTACAGATTACTGCTGGTATATTAGAGCTCTGTACAGATTACTGCTGGTATATTAGAGTTCTGTACAGATTACTGCTGGTATGTTAGAGCTCTATACAGATTACTGCTGGTATGTTAGAGCTCTGTACAGATTACTGCTGGTATGTTAGAGCTCTGTACAGATTACTGCTGGTATATTTGAGCTCTGTACAGATTACTGCTGGTATATTAGAGCTCTGTACAGATTACTGCTGGTATATTAGAGCTCTGTACAGATTACTGCTGGTATATTAGAGCTCTGTACAGATTACTGCTGGTATATTAGAGCTCTGTACAGATTACTGCTGGTATATTAGAGCTCTGTACAGATTACTGCTGGTATGTTAGAGCTCTGTAAGATTACTGCTGGTATGTTAGAGCTCTGTACAGATTACTGCTGGTATGTTAGAGCTCTGTACAGATTACTGCTGGTATGTTAGAGCTCTGTACAGATTACTGCTGGTATATTAGAGCTCTGTACAGATTACTGCTGGTATGTTAGAGCTCTGTACAGATTACTGCTGGTATGTTAGAGCTCTGTACAGATTACTGCTGGTATATTAGAGCTCTGTACAGATTACTGCTGGTATGGTAGAGCTCTGTACAGATTACTGCTGGTATATTAGAGCTCTACAGATTACTGCTGGTATATTAGAGCTCTGTACAGATTACTGCTGGTATATTAGAGCTCTGTACAGATTACTGCTGGTATGTTAGAGCTCTATACAGATTACTGCTGGTATGTTAGAGCTCTGTACAGATTACTGCTGGTATGTTAGAGCTCTGTACAGATTACTGCTGGTATATTAGAGCTCTGTACAGATTACTGCTGGTATATTAGAGCTCTGTACAGATTACTGCTGGTATATTAGAGCTCTGTACAGATTACTGCTGGTATATTAGAGCTCTGTACAGATTACTGCTGGTATATTAGAGCTCTACAGATTACTGCTGGTATATTAGAGCTCTGTACAGATTACTGCTGGTATGTTAGAGCTCTGTACAGATTACTGCTGGTATATTAGAGCTCTGTACAGATTTCTGCTGGTATGTTAGAGCTCTGTACAGATTACTACTGGTATATTAGAGCTCTGTACAGATTACTGCTGGTATATTAGAGCTCTACAGATTACTGCTGGTATGTTAGAGCTCTACAGATTACTGCTGGTATGTTAGAGCTCTGTACAGATTACTGCTGGTATGTTAGAGCTCTGTACAGATTACTGCTGGTATGTTAGAGCTCTGTACAGATTACTGCTGGTATATTAGAGCTCTGTACAGATTACTGCTGGTATGTTAGAGCTCTGTACAGATTACTGCTGGTATATTAGAGCTCTGTACAGATTACTGCTGGTATATTAGAGCTCTGTACAGATTACTGCTGGTATATTAGAGCTCTGTACAGATTACTGCTGGTATGTTAGAGCTCTGTACAGATTACTGCTGTTATATTAGAGCTCTGTACAGATTACTGCTGGTATATTAGAGCTCTGTACAGATTACTGCTGGTATGTTAGAGCTCTGTACAGATTACTGCTGGTATGTTAGAGCTCTGTACAGATTACTGCTGGTATATTAGAGCTCTACTGATTACTGCTGGTATATTAGAGCTCTACAGATTACTGCTGGTATGTTAGAGCTCTATACAGATTACTGCTGGTATATTAGAGCTCTGTACAGATTACTGCTGGTATGTTAGAGCTCTGTACAGATTACTGCTGGTATGTTAGAGCTCTATACAGATTACTGCTGGTATATTAGAGCTCTGTACAGATTACTGCTGGTATGTTAGAGCTCTATACAGATTACTGCTGGTATATTAGAGCTCTGTACAGATTACTGCTGGTATGTTAGAGCTCTGTACAGATTACTGCTGGTATATTAGAGCTCTGTACAGATTACTGCTGGTATATTAGAGCTCTGTACAGATTACTGCTGGTATATTAGAGCTCTGTACAGATTACTGCTGGTATGTTAGAGCTCTGTACAGATTACTGCTGGTATATTAGAGCTCTGTACAGATTACTGCTGGTATGTTAGAGCTCTGTACAGATTACTGCTGGTATATTAGAGCTCTGTACAGATTACTGCTGGTATATTAGAGCTCTGTACAGATTACTGCTGGTATATTAGAGCTCTGTACAGATTACTGCTGGTATGTTAGAGCTCTGTACAGATTACTGCTGGTATATTAGAGCTCTGTACAGATTACTGCTGGTATATTAGAGCTCTGTACAGATTACTGCTGGTATGTTAGAGCTCTGTACAGATTACTGCTGGTATGTTAGAGCTCTGTACAGATTACTGCTGGTATATTAGAGCTCTACTGATTACTGCTGGTATATTAGAGCTCTACAGATTACTGCTGGTATGTTAGAGCTCTATACAGATTACTGCTGGTATATTAGAGCTCTGTACAGATTACTGCTGGTATGTTAGAGCTCTGTACAGATTACTGCTGGTATGTTAGAGCTCTATACAGATTACTGCTGGTATATTAGAGCTCTGTACAGATTACTGCTGGTATGTTAGAGCTCTATACAGATTACTGCTGGTATATTAGAGCTCTGTACAGATTACTGCTGGTATGTTAGAGCTCTGTACAGATTACTGCTGGTATATTAGAGCTCTGTACAGATTACTGCTGGTATATTAGAGCTCTGTACAGATTACTGCTGGTATATTAGAGCTCTGTACAGATTACTGCTGGTATGTTAGAGCTCTGTACAGATTACTGCTGGTATGTTAGAGCTCTGTACAGATTACTGCTGGTATATTAGAGCTCTGTACAGATTACTGCTGGTATGTTAGAGCTCTGTACAGATTACTGCTGGTATGTTAGAGCTCTGTACAGATTACTGCTGGTATATTAGAGCTCTGTACAGATTACTGCTGGTATATTAGAGCTCTGTACAGATTACTGCTGGTATGTTAGAGCTCTGTAAGATTACTGCTGGTATGTTAGAGCTCTGTACTGATTACTGCTGGCATATTAGAGCTCTGTACAGATTACTGCTGGTATGTTAGAGCTCTGTACAGATTACTGCTGGTATATTAGAGCTCTGTACAGATTACTGCTGGTATATTAGAGCTCTGTACAGATTACTGCTGGTATGTTAGAGCTCTGTACAGATTACTGCTGGTATGTTAGAGCTCTGTACAGATTACTGCTGGTATATTAGAGCTCTGTACAGATTACTGCTGGTATGTTAGAGCTCTGTACAGATTACTGCTGGTATGTTAGAGCTCTGTACAGATTACTGCTGGTATATTAGAGCTCTGTACAGATTACTGCTGGTATGTTAGAGCTCTGTACAGATTACTGCTGGTATATTAGAGCTCTACAGATTACTGCTGGTATATTAGAGCTCTGTACAGATTACTGCTGGTATATTAGAGTTCTGTACAGATTACTGCTGGTATGTTAGAGCTCTATACAGATTACTGCTGGTATGTTAGAGCTCTGTACAGATTACTGCTGGTATGTTAGAGCTCTGTACAGATTACTGCTGGTATATTTGAGCTCTGTACAGATTACTGCTGGTATATTAGAGCTCTGTACAGATTACTGCTGGTATATTAGAGCTCTGTACAGATTACTGCTGGTATATTAGAGCTCTGTACAGATTACTGCTGGTATATTAGAGCTCTGTACAGATTACTGCTGGTATGTTAGAGCTCTATACAGATTACTGCTGGTATGTTAGAGCTCTGTACAGATTACTGCTGGTATGTTAGAGCTCTGTACAGATTACTGCTGGTATATTAGAGCTCTGTACAGATTACTGCTGGTATATTAGAGCTCTGTACAGATTACTGCTGGTATATTAGAGCTCTGTACAGATTACTGCTGGTATATTAGAGCTCTGTACAGATTACTGCTGGTATATTAGAGCTCTGTACAGATTACTGCTGGTATATTAGAGCTCTGTACAGATTACTGCTGGTATATTAGAGCTCTACAGATTACTGCTGGTATATTAGAGCTCTGTACAGATTACTGCTGGTATGTTAGAGCTCTGTACAGATTACTGCTGGTATATTAGAGCTCTGTACAGATTTCTGCTGGTATGTTAGAGCTCTGTACAGATTACTACTGGTATATTAGAGCTCTGTACAGATGACTGCTGGTATATTAGAGCTCTACAGATTACTGCTGGTATGTTAGAGCTCTACAGATTACTGCTGGTATGTTAGAGCTCTGTACAGATTACTGCTGGTATGTTAGAGCTCTGTACAGATTACTGCTGGTATGTTAGAGCTCTGTACAGATTACTGCTGGTATATTAGAGCTCTGTACAGATTACTGCTGGTATGTTAGAGCTCTGTACAGATTACTGCTGGTATATTAGAGCTCTGTACAGATTACTGCTGGTATATTAGAGCTCTGTACAGATTACTGTTGGTATATTAGAG
Organism: Notolepis coatsorum; assembly: GCF_963971535.1. NCBI lineage: Eukaryota > Metazoa > Chordata > Actinopteri > Aulopiformes > Paralepididae > Notolepis > Notolepis coatsorum. Next base: position 139,358 of record NW_028173982.1, on the reverse strand, counting down.
CTCTGTACAGATTACTGCTGGTATGTTAGAGCTCTGTACAGATTACTGCTGGTATATTAGAGCTCTGTACAGATTACTGCTGGTATATTAGAGCTCTGTACAGATTACTGCTGGTATGTTAGAGCTCTGTACAGATTACTGCTGGTATGTTAGAGCTCTGTACAGATTACTGCTGGTATATTAGAGCTCTACTGATTACTGCTGGTATATTAGAGCTCTACAGATTACTGCTGGTATGTTAGAGCTCTATACAGATTACTGCTGGTATATTAGAGCTCTGTACAGATTACTGCTGGTATGTTAGAGCTCTGTACAGATTACTGCTGGTATGTTAGAGATCTATACAGATTACTGCTGGTATATTAGAGCTCTGTACAGATTACTGCTGGTATGTTAGAGCTCTATACAGATTACTGCTGGTATATTAGAGCTCTGTACAGATTACTGCTGGTATATTAGAGCTCTGTACAGATTTCTGCTGGTATGTTAGAGCTCTGTACAGATTACTACTGGTATATTAGAGCTCTGTACAGATTACTGCTGGTATATTAGAGCTCTACAGATTACTGCTGGTATGTTAGAGCTCTACAGATTACTGCTGGTATGTTAGAGCTCTGTACAGATTACTGCTGGTATGTTAGAGCTCTGTACAGATTACTGCTGGTATGTTAGAGCTCTGTACAGATTACTGCTGGTATATTAGAGCTCTGTACAGATTACTGCTGGTATGTTAGAGCTCTGTACAGATTACTGCTGGTATATTAGAGCTCTGTACAGATTACTGCTGGTATATTAGAGCTCTGTACAGATTACTGCTGGTATATTAGAGCTCTGTACAGATTACTGCTGGTATGTTAGAGCTCTGTACAGATTACTGCTGGTATATTAGAGCTCTGTACAGATTACTGCTGGTATATTAGAGCTCTGTACAGATTACTGCTGGTATGTTAGAGCTCTGTACAGATTACTGCTGGTATGTTAGAGCTCTGTACAGATTACTGCTGGTATATTAGAGCTCTACTGATTACTGCTGGTATATTAGAGCTCTACAGATTACTGCTGGTATGTTAGAGCTCTATACAGATTACTGCTGGTATATTAGAGCTCTGTACAGATTACTGCTGGTATGTTAGAGCTCTGTACAGATTACTGCTGGTATGTTAGAGCTCTATACAGATTACTGCTGGTATATTAGAGCTCTGTACAGATTACTGCTGGTATGTTAGAGCTCTATACAGATTACTGCTGGTATATTAGAGCTCTGTACAGATTACTGCTGGTATGTTAGAGCTCTGTACAGATTACTGCTGGTATATTAGAGCTCTGTACAGATTACTGCTGGTATATTAGAGCTCTGTACAGATTACTGCTGGTATATTAGAGCTCTGTACAGATTACTGCTGGTATGTTAGAGCTCTGTACAGATTACTGCTGGTATGTTAGAGCTCTGTACAGATTACTGCTGGTATATTAGAGCTCTGTACAGATTACTGCTGGTATGTTAGAGCTCTGTACAGATTACTGCTGGTATGTTAGAGCTCTGTACAGATTACTGCTGGTATATTAGAGCTCTGTACAGATTACTGCTGGTATATTAGAGCTCTGTACAGATTACTGCTGGTATGTTAGAGCTCTGTAAGATTACTGCTGGTATGTTAGAGCTCTGTACTGATTACTGCTGGCATATTAGAGCTCTGTACAGATTACTGCTGGTATGTTAGAGCTCTGTACAGATTACTGCTGGTATATTAGAGCTCTGTACAGATTACTGCTGGTATATTAGAGCTCTGTACAGATTACTGCTGGTATGTTAGAGCTCTGTACAGATTACTGCTGGTATGTTAGAGCTCTGTACAGATTACTGCTGGTATATTAGAGCTCTGTACAGATTACTGCTGGTATGTTAGAGCTCTGTACAGATTACTGCTGGTATGTTAGAGCTCTGTACAGATTACTGCTGGTATATTAGAGCTCTGTACAGATTACTGCTGGTATGTTAGAGCTCTGTACAGATTACTGCTGGTATATTAGAGCTCTACAGATTACTGCTGGTATATTAGAGCTCTGTACAGATTACTGCTGGTATATTAGAGTTCTGTACAGATTACTGCTGGTATGTTAGAGCTCTATACAGATTACTGCTGGTATGTTAGAGCTCTGTACAGATTACTGCTGGTATGTTAGAGCTCTGTACAGATTACTGCTGGTATATTTGAGCTCTGTACAGATTACTGCTGGTATATTAGAGCTCTGTACAGATTACTGCTGGTATATTAGAGCTCTGTACAGATTACTGCTGGTATATTAGAGCTCTGTACAGATTACTGCTGGTATATTAGAGCTCTGTACAGATTACTGCTGGTATGTTAGAGCTCTATACAGATTACTGCTGGTATGTTAGAGCTCTGTACAGATTACTGCTGGTATGTTAGAGCTCTGTACAGATTACTGCTGGTATATTAGAGCTCTGTACAGATTACTGCTGGTATATTAGAGCTCTGTACAGATTACTGCTGGTATATTAGAGCTCTGTACAGATTACTGCTGGTATATTAGAGCTCTGTACAGATTACTGCTGGTATATTAGAGCTCTACAGATTACTGCTGGTATATTAGAGCTCTGTACAGATTACTGCTGGTATGTTAGAGCTCTGTACAGATTACTGCTGGTATATTAGAGCTCTGTACAGATTTCTGCTGGTATGTTAGAGCTCTGTACAGATTACTACTGGTATATTAGAGCTCTGTACAGATGACTGCTGGTATATTAGAGCTCTACAGATTACTGCTGGTATGTTAGAGCTCTACAGATTACTGCTGGTATGTTAGAGCTCTGTACAGATTACTGCTGGTATGTTAGAGCTCTGTACAGATTACTGCTGGTATGTTAGAGCTCTGTACAGATTACTGCTGGTATATTAGAGCTCTGTACAGATTACTGCTGGTATGTTAGAGCTCTGTACAGATTACTGCTGGTATATTAGAGCTCTGTACAGATTACTGCTGGTATATTAGAGCTCTGTACAGATTACTGTTGGTATATTAGAGCTCTGTACAGATTACTGCTGGTATGTTAGAGCTCTGTACAGATTACTGCTGGTATATTAGAGCTCTGTACAGATTACTGCTGGTATATTAGAGCTCTGTACAGATTACTGCTGGTATGTTAGAGCTCTGTACAGATTACTGCTGGTATGTTAGAGCTCTGTACAGATTACTGCTGGTATATTAGAGCTCTACTGATTACTGCTGGTATATTAGAGCTCTACAGATTACTGCTGGTATGTTAGAGCTCTATACAGATTACTGCTGGTATATTAGAGCTCTGTACAGATTACTGCTGGTATGTTAGAGCTCTGTACAGATTACTGCTGGTATGTTAGAGATCTATACAGATTACTGCTGGTATATTAGAGCTCTGTACAGATTACTGCTGGTATGTTAGAGCTCTATACAGATTACTGCTGGTATATTAGAGCTCTGTACAGATTACTGCTGGTATGTTAGAGCTCTGTACAGATTACTGCTGGTATATTAGAGCTCTGTACAGATTACTGCTGGTATATTAGAGCTCTGTACAGATTACTGCTGGTATGTTAGAGCTCTGTACAGATTACTGCTGGTATATTAGAGCTCTGTACAGATTACTGCTGGTATATTAGAGCTCTGTACAGATTACTGCTGGTATGTTAGAGCTCTGTACAGATTACTGCTGGTATGTTAGAGCTCTGTACAGATTACTGCTGGTATATTAGAGCTCTACAGATTACTGCTGGTATATTAGAGCTCTACAGATTACTGCTGGTATGTTAGAGCTCTATACAGATTACTGCTGGTATATTAGAGCTCTGTACAGATTACTGCTGGTATGTTAGAGCTCTGTACAGATTACTGCTGGTATGTTAGAGCTCTGTACAGATTACTGCTGGTATGTTAGAGCTCTGTACAGATTACTGCTGGTATATTAGAGCTATGTACAGATTACTGCTGGTATGTTAGAGCTCTGTACAGATTACTGCTGGTATGTTAGAGCTCTGTACAGATTACTGCTGGTATATTAGAGCTCTGTACAGATTATTGCTGGTATGTTAGAGCTCTGTACAGATGACTGCTGGTATGTTAGAGCTCTGTACAGATTACTGCTGGTATATTAGAGCTCTGTACAGATTACTGCTGGTATGTTAGAGCTCTGTACAGATTACTGCTGGTATGTTAGAGCTCTGTACAGATTACTGCTGGTATATTAGAGCTCTGTACAGATTACTGCTGGTATGTTAGAGCTCTGTACAGATTACTGCTGGTATATTAGAGCTCTACAGATTACTGCTGGTATATTAGAGCTCTGTACAGATTACTGCTGGTATGTTAGAGCTCTGTACAGATTACTGCTGGTATATTAGAGCTCTGTACAGATTACTGCTGGTATATTAGAGCTCTGTACAGATTACTGCTGGTATATTAGAGCTCTACAGATTACTGCTGGTATGTTAGAGCTCTACAGATTACGGCTGGTATGTTAGAGCTCTGTACAGATTACTGCTGGTATATTAGAGCTCTATACAGATTACTGCTGGTATATTAGAGCTCTACATATTACTGCTGGTATGTTAGAGCTCTGTACAGATTACTTCTGGTATATTAGAGCTCTGTACAGATTACTGCTGGTATGTTAGAGCTCTGTACAGATTACTGCTGGTATATTAGAGCTCTATACAGATTACTGCTGGTATATTAGAGCTCTGTACAGATTACTGCTGGTATATTAGAGCTCTGTACAGATTACTGCTGGTATTTTAGAGCTCTGTACAGATTACTGCTGGTATATTAGAGCTCTGTACAGATTACTGCTGGTATATTAGAGCTCTGTACAGATTACTGCTGGTATCTCTGTACAGATTACTGCTGGTATGTTAGAGCTCTGTACAGATTACTGCTGGTATATTAGAGCTCTACAGATTACTGCTGGTATATTAGAGCTCTACAGATTACTGCTGGTATGTTAGAGCTCTATACAGATTACTGCTGGTATATTAGAGCTCTGTACAGATTACTGCTGGTATGTTAGAGCTCTGTACAGATTACTGCTGGTATGTTAGAGCTCTGTACAGATTACTGCTGGTATGTTAGAGCTCTGTACAGATTACTGCTGGTATATTAGAGCTCTGTACAGATTACTGCTGGTATGTTAGAGCTCTGTACAGATTACTGCTGGTATGTTAGAGCTCTGTACAGATTACTGCTGGTATATTAGAGCTCTGTACAGATTACTGCTGGTATGTTAGAGCTCTGTACAGATTACTGCTGGTATGTTAGAGCTCTGTACAGATTACTGCTGGTATATTAGAGCTCTGTACAGATTACTGCTGGTATGTTAGAGCTCTGTACAGATTACTGCTGGTATATTAGAGCTCTACAGATTACTGCTGGTATATTAGAGCTCTGTACAGATTACTGCTGGTATGTTAGAGCTCTGTACAGATTACTGCTGGTATATTAGAGCTCTGTACAGATTACTGCTGGTATATTAGAGCTCTGTACAGATTACTGCTGGTATATTAGAGCTCTACAGATTACTGCTGGTATGTTAGAGCTCTACAGATTACTGCTGGTATGTTAGAGCTCTGTACAGATTACTGCTGGTATGTTAGAGCTCTGTACAGATTACTGCTGGTATGTTAGAGCTCTGTACATATTACTGCTGGTATATTAGAGCTCTGTACAGATTACTGCTGGTATGTTAGAGCTCTGTACAGATTACTGCTGGTATATTAGAGCTCTGTACAGATTACTGCTGGTATATTAGAGCTCTGTACAGATTACTGCTGGTATATTAGAGCTCTGTACAGATTACTGCTGGTATGTTAGAGCTCTGTAAGATTACTGCTGGTATGTTAGAGCTCTGTACTGATTACTGCTGGCATATTAGAGCTCTGTACAGATTACTGCTGGTATGTTAGAGCTCTGTACAGATTACTGCTGGTATATTAGAGCTCTGTACAGATTACTGCTGGTATATTAGAGCTCTGTACAGATTACTGCTGGTATGTTAGAGCTCTGTACAGATTACTGCTGGTATGTTAGAGCTCTGTACAGATTACTGCTGGTATATTAGAGCTCTGTACAGATTACTGCTGGTATGTTAGAGCTCTGTACAGATTACTGCTGGTATGTTAGAGCTCTGTACAGATTACTGCTGGTATATTAGAGCTCTGTACAGATTACTGCTGGTATGTTAGAGCTCTGTACAGATTACTGCTGGTATATTAGAGCTCTACAGATTACTGCTGGTATATTAGAGCTCTGTACAGATTACTGCTGGTATATTAGAGTTCTGTACAGATTACTGCTGGTATGTTAGAGCTCTATACAGATTACTGCTGGTATGTTAGAGCTCTGTACAGATTACTGCTGGTATGTTAGAGCTCTGTACAGATTACTGCTGGTATATTTGAGCTCTGTACAGATTACTGCTGGTATATTAGAGCTCTGTACAGATTACTGCTGGTATATTAGAGCTCTGTACAGATTACTGCTGGTATATTAGAGCTCTGTACAGATTACTGCTGGTATATTAGAGCTCTGTACAGATTACTGCTGGTATATTAGAGCTCTGTACAGATTACTGCTGGTATGTTAGAGCTCTGTAAGATTACTGCTGGTATGTTAGAGCTCTGTACAGATTACTGCTGGTATGTTAGAGCTCTGTACAGATTACTGCTGGTATGTTAGAGCTCTGTACAGATTACTGCTGGTATATTAGAGCTCTGTACAGATTACTGCTGGTATGTTAGAGCTCTGTACAGATTACTGCTGGTATGTTAGAGCTCTGTACAGATTACTGCTGGTATATTAGAGCTCTGTACAGATTACTGCTGGTATGGTAGAGCTCTGTACAGATTACTGCTGGTATATTAGAGCTCTACAGATTACTGCTGGTATATTAGAGCTCTGTACAGATTACTGCTGGTATATTAGAGCTCTGTACAGATTACTGCTGGTATGTTAGAGCTCTATACAGATTACTGCTGGTATGTTAGAGCTCTGTACAGATTACTGCTGGTATGTTAGAGCTCTGTACAGATTACTGCTGGTATATTAGAGCTCTGTACAGATTACTGCTGGTATATTAGAGCTCTGTACAGATTACTGCTGGTATATTAGAGCTCTGTACAGATTACTGCTGGTATATTAGAGCTCTGTACAGATTACTGCTGGTATATTAGAGCTCTACAGATTACTGCTGGTATATTAGAGCTCTGTACAGATTACTGCTGGTATGTTAGAGCTCTGTACAGATTACTGCTGGTATATTAGAGCTCTGTACAGATTTCTGCTGGTATGTTAGAGCTCTGTACAGATTACTACTGGTATATTAGAGCTCTGTACAGATTACTGCTGGTATATTAGAGCTCTACAGATTACTGCTGGTATGTTAGAGCTCTACAGATTACTGCTGGTATGTTAGAGCTCTGTACAGATTACTGCTGGTATGTTAGAGCTCTGTACAGATTACTGCTGGTATGTTAGAGCTCTGTACAGATTACTGCTGGTATATTAGAGCTCTGTACAGATTACTGCTGGTATGTTAGAGCTCTGTACAGATTACTGCTGGTATATTAGAGCTCTGTACAGATTACTGCTGGTATATTAGAGCTCTGTACAGATTACTGCTGGTATATTAGAGCTCTGTACAGATTACTGCTGGTATGTTAGAGCTCTGTACAGATTACTGCTGTTATATTAGAGCTCTGTACAGATTACTGCTGGTATATTAGAGCTCTGTACAGATTACTGCTGGTATGTTAGAGCTCTGTACAGATTACTGCTGGTATGTTAGAGCTCTGTACAGATTACTGCTGGTATATTAGAGCTCTACTGATTACTGCTGGTATATTAGAGCTCTACAGATTACTGCTGGTATGTTAGAGCTCTATACAGATTACTGCTGGTATATTAGAGCTCTGTACAGATTACTGCTGGTATGTTAGAGCTCTGTACAGATTACTGCTGGTATGTTAGAGCTCTATACAGATTACTGCTGGTATATTAGAGCTCTGTACAGATTACTGCTGGTATGTTAGAGCTCTGTACAGATTACTGCTGGTATGTTAGAGCTCTGTACAGATTACTGCTGGTATATTTGAGCTCTGTACAGATTACTGCTGGTATATTAGAGCTCTGTACAGATTACTGCTGGTATATTAGAGCTCTGTACAGATTACTGCTGGTATATTAGAGCTCTGTACAGATTACTGCTGGTATATTAGAGCTCTGTACAGATTACTGCTGGTATATTAGAGCTCTGTACAGATTACTGCTGGTATGTTAGAGCTCTGTAAGATTACTGCTGGTATGTTAGAGCTCTGTACAGATTACTGCTGGTATGTTAGAGCTCTGTACAGATTACTGCTGGTATGTTAGAGCTCTGTACAGATTACTGCTGGTATATTAGAGCTCTGTACAGATTACTGCTGGTATGTTAGAGCTCTGTACAGATTACTGCTGGTATGTTAGAGCTCTGTACAGATTACTGCTGGTATATTAGAGCTCTGTACAGATTACTGCTGGTATGGTAGAGCTTTGTACAGATTACTGCTGGTATATTAGAGCTCTACAGATTACTGCTGGTATATTAGAGCTCTGTACAGATTACTGCTGGTATATTAGAGCTCTGTACAGATTACTGCTGGTATGTTAGAGCTCTATACAGATTACTGCTGGTATGTTAGAGCTCTGTACAGATTACTGCTGGTATGTTAGAGCTCTGTACAGATTACTGCTGGTATATTAGAGCTCTGTACAGATTACTGCTGGTATATTAGAGCTCTGTACAGATTACTGCTGGTATATTAGAGCTCTGTACAGATTACTGCTGGTATATTAGAGCTCTGTACAGATTACTGCTGGTATATTAGAGCTCTACAGATTACTGCTGGTATATTAGAGCTCTGTACAGATTACTGCTGGTATGTTAGAGCTCTGTACAGATTACTGCTGGTATATTAGAGCTCTGTACAGATTTCTGCTGGTATGTTAGAGCTCTGTACAGATTACTACTGGTATATTAGAGCTCTGTACAGATTACTGCTGGTATATTAGAGCTCTACAGATTACTGCTGGTATGTTAGAGCTCTACAGATTACTGCTGGTATGTTAGAGCTCTGTACAGATTACTGCTGGTATGTTAGAGCTCTGTACAGATTACTGCTGGTATGTTAGAGCTCTGTACAGATTACTGCTGGTATATTAGAGCTCTGTACAGATTACTGCTGGTATGTTAGAGCTCTGTACAGATTACTGCTGGTATATTAGAGCTCTGTACAGATTACTGCTGGTATATTAGAGCTCTGTACAGATTACTGCTGGTATATTAGAGCTCTGTACAGATTACTGCTGGTATGTTAGAGCTCTGTACAGATTACTGCTGTTATATTAGAGCTCTGTACAGATTACTGCTGGTATATTAGAGCTCTGTACAGATTACTGCTGGTATGTTAGAGCTCTGTACAGATTACTGCTGGTATGTTAGAGCTCTGTACAGATTACTGCTGGTATATTAGAGCTCTACTGATTACTGCTGGTATATTAGAGCTCTACAGATTACTGCTGGTATGTTAGAGCTCTATACAGATTACTGCTGGTATATTAGAGCTCTGTACAGATTACTGCTGGTATGTTAGAGCTCTGTACAGATTACTGCTGGTATGTTAGAGCTCTATACAGATTACTGCTGGTATATTAGAGCTCTGTACAGATTACTGCTGGTATGTTAGAGCTCTATACAGATTACTGCTGGTATATTAGAGCTCTGTACAGATTACTGCTGGTATGTTAGAGCTCTGTACAGATTACTGCTGGTATATTAGAGCTCTGTACAGATTACTGCTGGTATATTAGAGCTCTGTACAGATTACTGCTGGTATATTAGAGCTCTGTACAGATTACTGCTGGTATGTTAGAGCTCTGTACAGATTACTGCTGGTATATTAGAGCTCTGTACAGATTACTGCTGGTATGTTAGAGCTCTGTACAGATTACTGCTGGTATATTAGAGCTCTGTACAGATTACTGCTGGTATATTAGAGCTCTGTACAGATTACTGCTGGTATATTAGAGCTCTGTACAGATTACTGCTGGTATGTTAGAGCTCTGTACAGATTACTGCTGGTATATTAGAGCTCTGTACAGATTACTGCTGGTATATTAGAGCTCTGTACAGATTACTGCTGGTATGTTAGAGCTCTGTACAGATTACTGCTGGTATGTTAGAGCTCTGTACAGATTACTGCTGGTATATTAGAGCTCTACTGATTACTGCTGGTATATTAGAGCTCTACAGATTACTGCTGGTATGTTAGAGCTCTGTACAGATTACTGCTGGTATATTAGAGCTCTACAGATTACTGCTGGTATATTAGAGCTCTGTACAGATTACTGCTGGTATGTTAGAGCTCTGTACAGATTACTGCTGGTATATTAGAGCTCTGTACAGATTTCTGCTGGTATGTTAGAGCTCTGTACAGATTACTACTGGTATATTAGAGCTCTGTACAGATTACTGCTTGTATATTAGAGCTCTACAGATTACTGCTGGTATGTTAGAGCTCTACAGATTACTGCTGGTATGTTAGAGCTCTGTACAGATTACTGCTGGTATGTTAGAGCTCTGTACAGATTACTGCTGGTATGTTAGAGCTCTGTACAGATTACTGCTGGTATATTAGAGCTCTGTACAGATTACTGCTGGTATGTTAGAGCTCTGTACAGATTACTGCTGGTATATTAGAGCTCTGTACAGATTACTGCTGGTATATTAGAGCTCTGTACAGATTACTGCTGGTATATTAGAGCTCTGTACAGATTACTGCTGGTATGTTAGAGCTCTGTACAGATTACTGCTGGTATATTAGAGCTCTGTACAGATTACTGCTGGTATATTAGAGCTCTGTACAGATTACTGCTGGTATGTTAGAGCTCTGCACAGATTACTGCTGGTATGTTAGAGCTCTGTACAGATTACTGCTGGTATATTAGAGCTCTACTGATTACTGCTGGTATATTAGAGCTCTACAGATTACTGCTGGTATGTTAGAGCTCTATACAGATTACTGCTGGTATATTAGAGCTCTGTACAGATTACTGCTGGTATGTTAGAGCTCTGTACAGATTACTGCTGGTATGTTAGAGCTCTATACAGATTACTGCTGGTATATTAGAGCTCTGTACAGATTACTGCTGGTATATTAGAGCTCTACAGATTACTGCTGGTATGTTAGAGCTCTACAGATTACTGCTGGTATATTAGAGCTCTGTCCAGATTACTGCTGGTATATTAGAGCTCTATACAGATTACTGCTGGTATATTAGAGCTCTACAGATTACTGCTGGTATGTTAGAGCTCTGTACAGATTACTTCTGGTATATTAGAGCTCTGTACAGATTACTGCTGGTATATTAGAGCTCTATACAGATTACTGCTGGTATATTAGAGCTCTGTACAGATTGCTGCTGGTATATTAGAGCTCTGTACAGATTACTGCTGGTATATTAGAGCTCTGTACAGATTACTGCTGGTATATTAGAGCTCTGTACAGATTACTGCTGGTATATTAGAGCTCTATACAGATTACTGCTGGTATATTAGAGCTCTGTACAGATTACTGCTGGTATATTAGAGCGCTGTACAGATTACTGCTGGTATATTAGAGCTCTGTACAGATTACTGCTGGTATATTAGAGCTCTGTACAGATTACTGCTGGTATGTTAGAGCTCTGTACAGATTACTGCTGGTATATTAGAGCTCTGTACAGATTACTGCTGGTATGTTAGAGCTCTGTACAGATTACTGCTGGTATATTAGAGCTCTTTACAGATTACTGCTGGTATGTTAGAGCTCTGTACTGCTACAGTCCATGGTACAATCTTAGTTTGTCTATAAAGCTTGACATGATCTTGCCCCACTTTATATCTCTGAGCTTCACTTTATATCTCCAAGCTTCACTTTATATTTCTGAGCTTCACTTTATATCTCTGAGCTTCACTTTATATCTCTGAGCTTCACTTTATATCTCTGAGCTTCACTTTATATCTCTGAGCTTCACTTTATATCTCCGAGCTTTGCTTTATATCTCCGAGCTTCACTTTATATCTCTGAGCTTCACTTTATATCTCTGAGCATCACTTTATATCTCTGAGCTTCACTTTATATCTCTGAGCTTCACTTTATATCTCTGAGCTTCACTTTATATCTCTGAGCTTCACTTTATATCTCTGAGCTTCACTTTATATCTCTGAGCTTCACTTTATATCTCTGAGCTTCACTTTATATCTCTGAGCTTCACTTTATATCTCCAAGCTTCACTTTATATTTCTGAGCTTCACTTTATATCTCTGAGCTTCACTTTATATCTCTGAGCTTCACTTTATATCTCCGAGCTTTGCTTTATATCTCAGAGCTTCACTTTATATCTCTGAGCTTCACTTTATATCTCCAAGCTTTGCTTTATATCTCAGAGCTTCACTTTATATCTCTGAGCTTCACTTTATATCTCTGAGCTTCACTTTATATCTCTGAGCTTCTCCACCAGAACATCTCAGTCAGGTCCCTCAGGTTATCTGGCCAGGGGCGTTGAGAGACCACGGACAGAAGACAGTAAGAAGCTGATCCATGGCCTCGGTGGTGCAAGAAGAATCTCCTTCACCAAAATATTCTGTTTCCTATCTTGACTTTTTTGGCACAAACTGTTTAAAGTGCTTCATAAATCAAATTAACTTGGCTCCCCTCGCTCTCTCTCTCTCTCTCTCTCCCTCTCTCCTACTATATATATATCTCTCTCTGTCCTACTATCTCTATCTCTCTCTCTATCTCTCTCTCTCCTACTATATCTATCTATCTCTGTCCTACTATCCCTATCTCTCTCTCCCTCTCTCCTACTATATATATATCTCTCTCTGTCCTACTATCTCTCTATCTCTCTCTCTCTCTCTCTCTCTCCTACTATATCTATCTATCTCTGTCCTACTATCCCTATCTCTCTCTCCCCCTCTCTCCTACTATATCTATCTATCTCTGCCCTACTATCTCTCTTTCTCTCTCTATCTATCTCTCTGTCCTACTCTCTCTCTTTCTCTGTCTCTCTGTCTCTCTCGCTCTCTCTCTCTCCCTCTGTCCTACTCTCTCTCTCTTTCTCTCTGTCTCTCTATCTCTCTCTCCCCCTCTCTCCTACTATATCTATCTATCTCTGCCCTACTATCTCTCTTTCTCTCTCTATCTATCTCTCTGTCCTACTCTCTCTCTTTCTCTGTCTCTCTGTCTCTCTCTCTCTCTCTCTCTCTCTCTCTCTCCATCTGTCCTACTCTCACTCTCTCTGTCTCTCTGTCTCTCTGTCTCTCTCTCTCCCTCTCTCTCCCCCTCCCCTCTCTCTAGGTGTTCCACAGAGAGAGAGTGGAGAAGTTCCATTTTAACTTCTCTCTGGAGAACCAGATACATAAAGAAGGGGAGTACATCAATGACAAGTAGGTCTGACAAGTTTCTCCCTCTGGCCAGGAGTCTGAATGATAAAACACTATTGTACGACTTAAAAAAGGTGTTAAATAATAATAATTGTCGAAAAATATGAAGGTGAAATTAATTTATTTGGTCAAAGTGAAAACAAAGACAAATTAAATGTTTGTTTGACACATACATGTAGACATTAATATCTCTCTAAGACACACATACATGTAGATATTAATATCTCTCTCTGAGACACACATACATGTAGACATTAATATCTCTCTGAGACACACATACATGTAGACATTAATATCTCTCTCTCTGAGACACATATACATGTAGATATTAATATCTCTCTCTGAGACACACATACATGTAGACATTAATATCTCTCTGAGACACACATACATGTAGACATTAATATCTCTCTGAGACACACATACATGTAGACATTAATATCTCTGAGACACACATACATGTAGACATTAATATCTCTCTCTGAGACACACATACATGTAGACATTAATATCTCTCTCTGAGACACACATACATGTAGACATTAATATCTCTCTCTGAGACACACATACATGTAGACATTAATATCTCTCTGAGACACACATACATGTAGACATTAATATCTCTGAGACACACATACATGTAGACATTAATATCTCTCTCTGAGACACACATACATGTAGACATTAATATCTCTCTCTGAGACACACATACATGTAGACATTACTATCTCTCTGAGACACACATACATGTAGACATTAATATCTCTCTGAGACACACATACATGTAGACATTAATATCTCTCTCTGAGAGACACATACATGTAGACATTAATATCTCTGAGACACACATACATGTAGACATTAATATCTCTCTGAGACACACATACATGTAGACATTAATATCTCTCTGAGACACACATACATGTAGACATTAATATCTCTGAGACACACATACATGTAGACATTAATATCTCTCTCTGAGACACACATACATGTAGATATTAATATCTCTCTGAGACACATACATGTAGACATTAATATCTCTCTCTGAGACACACATACATGTATACATTAATATCTCTCTCTGAGACACATACATGTAGACATTAATATCTCTCAGAGACACACATACATGTAGACATTAATATCTCCCTCTGAGACACACATACATGTTGACATTAATATCTCTCAGAGACACACATACATGTAGACATTAATATCTCTCTCTGAGACACACATACATGTAGACATTAATATATCTCTCTGAGACACACATACATGTAGACATTAATATCTCTCTCTGAGAAACATATACATGTAGATATTAATATCTCTCTCTGAGACACACATACATGTAGACATTAATATCTCTCTGAGACACACATACATGTAGACATTAATATCTCTCTCTCTGAGACACATATACATGTAGATATTAATATCTCTCTCTGAGACACACATACATGTAGACATTAATATCTCTCTGAGACACACATACATGTAGACATTAATATCTCTCTCTCTGAGACACATATACATGTAGATATTAATATCTCTCTCTGAGACACACATACATGTAGACATTAATTAAGATTTTTAATTGGGACAGAGCACACGGTCATCCCTGGTCAAGAGAGATGTCTATGATTTTTTCTTCCACTGACTTGAGTATGATTTTTATGAACAATTTGCAGTGTAAGGTTCACATAATTAAAACAAAATTATCAACAATCCATCAGGATAAGTGGAAGGTGGAGATTTTGAAAAAACCTAAACTTAGAAAATATATTGCAATTAAAAATGAGTATTTTACTGAACCTTATGTAATGTTAAACTTAAAGAGAAGACGGAGGTCTCTGTGTGCCCAGTTGAGGTCTGGCACCCTGCCATTGGCTGTGGAAGTGGGTAGATTCCAGGGTAAACCTGAGGAGGAGCGGTTGTGTGTTCTGTGTGATCTGGGAGTGGTGGAGGATGAATATCATTTTGTTTTTTATTGCCCTTTGTACACCACTTTGAGGAGGGCTTTATTTGAAAAAATTCAAATTGTAAACCCAGATTTGTTTTGGCAGTCTGAGAGCTGTATGTTGAGTTGTTTTTTTGTGGAGGACATCTTCGGTTTTGCAGGATTTTTGGAGAAGGCATGGCACCTGAGACAAAACACACTGTATCCTATATAATTGTATTTGAATTCACCTTGCTTTTCTGTTTATTTACATTGAGTACAGCTTGTGTTATATTACGTTTTATTGTATTTTTTTTGTATTCTTTTGTATGGCCATCTTGGTCTATGTCATTTGTTAAGAAATTGGTAAAGTATATTATTATATACGTATTGTTATGTGTCTTGTAAGCCCATATGGGCTGGGCATACATCTGTATGTACTGTAAGACACGAAAATAAAAAATATCAAATCAAATCAAAAATACATGTAGACATTAATATCTCTGGGACACACATACATGTAGACATTAATATATCTGAGACACACATACATGTAGACATTAATATCTCTCTCTGAGACACATACATGTAGACATTAATATCTCTCTGAGACACACATACATGTAGACATTAATATCTCTCTGAGACACACATACATGTAGACATTAATATCTCTGAGACACACATACATGTAGATATTAATATCTCTCTCTGAGACACACAGACATGTAGACATTAATATCTCTCTGAGACACACATACATGTAGACATTAATATCTCTGGGACACACATACATGTAGACATTAATATCTCTCTCTGAGACACACATACATGTAGACATTAATATCTCTGAGACACACATACATGTAGACATTAATATCTCTCTCTGGGACACACATACATGTAGACATTAATATCTCTCTCTGAGACCCACATACATGTAGACATTAATATCTCTCTCTGAGACACACATACATGTAGACATTAATATCTCCCTCTGAGACACACATACATGTAGACATTAATATCTCTCTCTGAGACACACATACATGTAGACATTAATATCTCTCTGAGACACACACATATATGTAGACATTAATATATCTGAGACACACATACATGTAGACATTAATATCTCTCTCTGAGACACACATATATGTAGACATTAATATATCTGAGACACACATACATGTAGACATTAATATCTCTCTCTGAGACACACATACATGTAGACATTAATATCTCTCTCTGAGACACAGATACATGTAGACATTAATATCTCTCTGAGACACACATACATGTAGACATTAATATCTCTCTGAGACACACATACATGTAGACATTAATATCTCTGAGACACACATACATGTAGACATTAATATCTCTCTCTGAGACACATACATGTTGACATTAATATCTCTGAGACACACATACATGTAGACATTAATATCTCTCTCTGAGACACACATACATGTAGACATTAATATCTCTCTGAGACACACATACATGCAGACATTAATATCTCTCTCTGAGACACACATACATGTAGACATTAATATCTCTCTGAGACACACATACATGTAGACATTAATATCTCTCTCTGAGACACACATACATGTAGACATTCATATCTCTCTCAGAGACACACATACATGTAGACATTAATATCTCTCTCTCTGAGACACATATACATGTAGATATTAATATCTCTCTCTGAGACACACATACATGTAGACATTAATATCTCTCTGAGACACACATACATGTAGACATTAATATATCTCTCTCTGAGACACATATACATGTAGATTTTAATATCTCTCTCTGAGACACACATACATGTAGACATTAATATCTCTCTGAGACACACATACATATAGACATTAATATCTCTATCTGAGACACACATACATGTAGACATTAATATCTCTCTGAGACACACATACATGTAGACATTAATATCTCTATCTGAGACACACATACATGTAGACATTAATATCTCTCTCTGAGACACACATACATGTAGACATTAATATCTCTATGAGACACACATACATGTAGACATTAATATCTCTGAGACACACATACATATAGACATTAATATCTATCTGAGACACACATACATGTAGGCATTAATTAATATCTCTCTCTGAGACACACATACATGTAGACATTAATATCTCTCTCTGAGACACACATATATGTAGACATTAATATCTCTCTCTGAGACACATACATGTAGACATTAATATCTCTCTGAGACACACATACATGTAGACATTAATATCTCTCTGAGACACACATAGATGTAGACATTAATATCTCTCTCTGAGACACACATACATGTAGACATTAATATCTCTCTGAGACACACATACATGTAGACATTAATATCTCTCTGAGACACACATACATGTAGACATTAATATCTCTGAGACACACATACATGTAGACATTAATATCTCTCTCTGAGACACACATACATGTAGACATTAATATCTCTGAGACACACATACATGTAGACATTAATATCTCTCTCTGAGACACATACATGTAGACATTAATATCTCTGAGACACACATACATGTAGACATTAATATCTCTCTCTGAGACACATACATGTAGACATTAATATCTCTCTGAGACACACATACATGTAGACATTAATATCTCTCTGAGACACACATACATGTAGACATTAATATCTCTCTCTGAGACACACATACATGTAGACATTCATATCTCTCTCAGAGACACACATACATGTAGACATTAATATCTCTCTCTCTGAGACACATATACATGTAGATATTAATATCTCTCTCTGAGACACACATACATGTAGACATTAATATCTCTCTGAGACACACATACATGTAGACATTAATATATCTCTCTCTGAGACACATATACATGTATATTTTAATATCTCTCTGAGACACACATACATGTAGACATTAATATCTCTCTGAGACACACATACATATAGACATTAATATCTCTATCTGAGACACACATACATGTAGACATTAATATCTCTCTGAGACACACATACATGTAGACATTAATATCTCTATCTGAGACACACATACATGTAGACATTAATATCTCTCTCTGAGACACACATAAATGTAGACATTAATATCTCTATGAGACACACATACATGTAGACATTAATATCTCTGAGACACACATACATATAGACATTAATATCTATCTGAGACACACATACATGTAGGCATTAATTAATATCTCTCTCTGAGACACACATACATGTAGACATTAATATCTCTCTCTGAGACACACATATATGTAGACATTAATATCTCTCTCTGAGACACATACATGTAGACATTAATATCTCTCTGAGACACACATACATGTAGACATTAATATCTCTCTGAGACACACATAGATGTAGACATTAATATCTCTCTCTGAGACACACATACATGTAGACATTAATATCTCTCTGAGACACACATACATGTAGACATTAATATCTCTCTGAGACACACATACATGTAGACATTAATATCTCTGAGACACACATACATGTAGACATTAATATCTCTCTCTGAGACACACATACATGTAGACATTAATATCTCTGAGACACACATACATGTAGACATTAATATCTCTCTCTGAGACACATACATGTAGACATTAATATCTCTGAGACACACATACATGTAGACATTAATATCTCTCTCTGAGACACATACATGTAGACATTAATATCTCTCTGAGACACACATACATGTAGACATTAATATCTCTCTGAGACACACATACATGTAGACATTAATATCTCTCTCTGAGACACACATACATGTAGATATTAATATCTCTCTCTGAGACACACAGACATGTAGACATTAATATCTCTCTGAGACACACATACATGTAGACATTAATATCTCTGGGACACACATACATGTAGACATTAATATCTCTCTCTGAGACACACATACATGTAGACATTAATATCTCTGAGACACACATACATGTAGACATTAATATCTCTCTCTGGGACACACATACATGTAGACATTAATATCTCTCTCTGAGACCCACATACATGTAGACATTAATATCTCTCTCTGAGACACACATACATGTAGACATTAATATCTCCCTCTGAGACACACATACATGTAGACATTAATATCTCTCTCTGAGACACACATACATGTAGACATTAATATCTCTCTGAGACACACACATATATGTAGACATTAATATATCTGAGACACACATACATGTAGACATTAATATCTCTCTCTGAGACACACATATATGTAGACATTAATATATCTGAGACACACATACATGTAGACATTAATATCTCTCTCTGAGACACACATACATGTAGACATTAATATCTCTCTCTGAGACACAGATACATGTAGACATTAATATATCTCTGAGACACACATACATGTAGACATTAATATCTCTCTGAGACACACATACATGTAGACATTAATATCTCTGAGACACACATACATGTAGACATTAATATCTCTCTCTGAGACACATACATGTTGACATTAATATCTCTGAGACACACATACATGTAGACATTAATATCTCTCTCTGAGACACACATACATGTAGACATTAATATCTCTCTGAGACACACATACATGCAGATATTAATATCTCTCTCTGAGACACACATACATGTAGACATTAATATCTCTCTGAGACACACATACATGTAGACATTAATATCTCTCTCTGAGACACACATACATGTAGACATTAATATCTCTGAGACACACATACATGTAGACATTAATATCTCTCTCTGAGACACACATACATGTAGACATTAATATCTCTATGAGACACACATACATGTAGACATTAATATCTCTGAGACACACATACATATAGACATTAATATCTATCTGAGACACACATACATGTAGGCATTAATTAATATCTCTCTCTGAGACACACATACATGTAGACATTAATATCTCTCTCTGAGACACACATATATGTAGACATTAATATCTCTCTCTGAGACACATACATGTAGACATTAATATCTCTCTGAGACACACATACATGTAGACATTAATATCTCTCTGAGACACACATAGATGTAGACATTAATATCTCTCTCTGAGACACACATACATGTAGACATTAATATCTCTCTGAGACACACATACATGTAGACATTAATATCTCTCTGAGACACACATACATGTAGACATTAATATCTCTGAGACACACATACATGTAGACATTAATATCTCTCTCTGAGACACACATACATGTAGACATTAATATCTCTCTGAGACACACATACATGTAGACATTCATATCTCTCTCAGAGACACACATACATGTAGACATTAATATCTCTCTCTCTGAGACACATATACATGTAGATATTAATATCTCTCTCTGAGACACACATACATGTAGACATTAATATCTCTCTGAGACACACATACATGTAGACATTAATATATCTCTCTCTGAGACACATATACATGTAGATTTTAATATCTCTCTCTGAGACACACATACATGTAGACATTAATATCTCTCTGAGACACACATACATATAGACATTAATATCTCTATCTGAGACACACATACATGTAGACATTAATATCTCTCTGAGACACACATACATGTAGACATTAATATCTCTATCTGAGACACACATACATGTAGACATTAATATCTCTCTCTGAGACACACATACATGTAGACATTAATATCTCTATGAGACACACATACATGTAGACATTAATATCTCTGAGACACACATACATATAGACATTAATATCTATCTGAGACACACATACATGTAGGCATTAATTAATATCTCTCTCTGAGACACACATACATGTAGACATTAATATCTCTCTCTGAGACACACATATATGTAGACATTAATATCTCTCTCTGAGACACATACATGTAGACATTAATATCTCTCTGAGACACACATACATGTAGACATTAATATCTCTCTGAGACACACATAGATGTAGACATTAATATCTCTCTCTGAGACACACATACATGTAGACATTAATATCTCTCTGAGACACACATACATGTAGACATTAATATCTCTCTGAGACACACATACATGTAGACATTAATATCTCTGAGACACACATACATGTAGACATTAATATCTCTCTCTGAGACACACATACATGTAGACATTAATATCTCTCTGAGACACATACATGTAGACATTAATATCTCTCTCAGAGACACACATACATGTAGACATTAATATCTCTCTGAGACACACATACATGTAGACATTAATATCTCTCTGAGACACACATACATGTAGACATTAATATCTCTCTGAGACACACATACATGTAGACATTAATATCTCTGAGACACACATACATGTAGACATTAATATCTCTCTCTGAGACACACATACATGTAGACATTAATATCTCTCTCTGAGACACACATACATGTAGACAAATAATATCTCTCTCTGAGACACATACATGTAGACATTAATATCTCTCTGAGACACACATACATGTAGACATTAATATCTCTCTCAGAGACACACATACATGTAGACATTAATATCTCTCTCTGAGACACACATACATGTAGACATTAATATCTCCCTCTCAGACACATACATGTAGACATTAATACCTCTCTGAGACACACATACATGTAGACATTAATATCTCTCTCTGAGACACACATACATGTAGACATTAATATCTCTCTGAGACACACATACATGTAGACATTAATATCTCTCTCAGAGACACACATACATGTAGACATTAATATCTCTCTGAGACACATACATGTAGACATTAATATCTCTCTCTGAGACACACATACATGTAGACATTAATATCTCTCTCTGAGACACACATACATGTAGACATTAATATCTCTCTCTGAGACACACATACATGTAGACATTAATATCTCTCTCTGAGACACACATACATGTAGACATTAATATATCTCTCTGAGACACACATACATGTAGACATTAATATCTCTCTCTCTGAGACACATATACATGTAGATATGAATATCTCTCTCTGAGACACACATACATGTAGACATTAATATCTCTCTGAGACACACATACATGTAGACATTAATATATCTCTCTCTGAGACACATATACATGTAGATTTTAATATCTCTCTCTGAGACACACATACATGTAGACATTAATATCTCTCTGAGACACACATACATATAGACATTAATATCTCTATCTGAGACACACATACATGTAGACATTAATATCTCTCTGAGACACACATACATGTAGACATTAATATCTCTATCTGAGACACACATACATGTAGACATTAATATCTCTCTCTGAGACACACATACATGTAGACATTAATATCTCTCTCTGAGACACACATACATGTAGACATTAATATCTCTCTGAGACACATACATGTAGACATTAATATCTCTCTGAGACACATACATGTAGACATTAATATCTCTCTGAGACTCACATACATGTAGACATTAATATCTCTCTCTGAGACACACATACATGTAGACATTAATATCTCTCTCTGAGACACACATACATGTAGACATTAATATCTCTCTCTGAGACACACATACATGTAGACATTAATATCTCTCTGAGACACATACATGTAGACATTAATATCTCTCTCTGAGACACATACATGTAGACATTAATATCTCTCTGAGACACACATACATGTAGACATTAATATCTCTGAGACACACATACATGTAGACATTAATATCTCTGAGACACACATACATGTAGACATTAATATATCTCTCTGAGACACACATACATGTAGACATTAATATCTCTGAGACACACATACATGTAGACATTAATATCTCTCTCTGAGACACACATACATGTAGACATTAATATCTCTCTCTGAGACACACAGACATGTAGACATTAATATCTCTCTGAGACACACATACATGTATACATTAATATCTCTCTGAGACACATACATGTAGACATTAATATCTCTGAGACACACATACATGTAGACATTAATATCTCTCTCTGAGACACACATACATGTAGACATTAATATCTCTCTCTGAGACACACATACATGTAGACATTAATATCTCTGGGACACACATACATGTAGACATTAATATCTCTGAGACACACATACATGTATACATTAATATCTCTCTCTGAGACACATACATGTAGACATTAATATCTCTCTGAGACACACATACATGTAGACATTAATATCTCTCTGAGACACACATACATGTAGACATTAATATCTCTCTCTGAGACACACATACATGTAGACATTAATATCTCTGGGACACACATACATGTAGACATTAATATCTCTCTCTGAGACACATACATGTAGACATTAATATCTCTCTGAGACACACATACATGTAGACATTAATATCTCTCTGAGACACACATACATGTAGACATTAATATCTCTCTCTGAGACACACATACATGTAGATATTAATATCTCTCTCTGAGACACACAGACATGTAGACATTAATATCTCTCTGAGACACACATACATGTAGACATTAATATCTCTGGGACACACATACATGTAGACATTAATATCTCTCTCTGAGACACACATACATGTAGACATTAATATCTCTGAGACACACATACATGTAGACATTAATATCTCTCTCTGGGACACACATACATGTAGACATTAATATCTCTCTCTGAGACCCACATACATGTAGACATTAATATCTCTCTCTGAGACACACATACATGTAGACATTAATATCTCCCTCTGAGACACACATACATGTAGACATTAATATCTCTCTCTGAGACACACATACATGTAGACATTAATATCTCTCTCTGAGACACACATACATGTAGACAAATAATATCTCTCTCTGAGACACATACATGTAGACATTAATATCTCTCTGAGACACACATACATGTAGACATTAATATCTCTCTCAGAGACACACATACATGTAGACATTAATATCTCTCTCTGAGACACACATACATGTAGACATTAATATCTCCCTCTCAGACACATACATGTAGACATTAATACCTCTCTGAGACACAGATACATGTAGACATTAATATCTCTCTCTGAGACACACATACATGTAGACATTAATATCTCTCTGAGACACACATACATGTAGACATTAATATCTCTCTCAGAGACACACATACATGTAGACATTAATATCTCTCTGAGACACACATACATGTAGACATTAATATCTCTCTCTGAGACACACATACATGTAGACATTAATATCTCTCTCTGAGACACACATACATGTAGACATTAATATCTCTCTCTGAGACACACATACATGTAGACATTAATATCTCTCTGAGACACACATACATGTAGACATTAATATCTCTCTCTGAGACACACATACATGTAGACATTAATATATCTCTCTGAGACACACATACATGTAGACATTAATATCTCTCTCTCTGAGACACATGTACATGTAGATATTAATATCTCTCTCTGAGACACACATACATGTAGACATTAATATCTCTCTGAGACACACATACATGTAGACATTAATATATCTCTCTCTGAGACACATATACATGTAGATTTTAATATCTCTCTCTGAGACACACATACATGTAGACATTAATATCTCTCTGAGACACACATACATATAGACATTAATATCTCTCTGAGACACACATACATGTAGACATTAATATCTCTATCTGAGACACACATACATGTAGACATTAATATCTCTCTCTGAGACACACATACATGTAGACATTAATATCTCTCTCTGAGACACACATACATGTAGACATTAATATCTCTCTGAGACACATACATGTAGACATTAATATCTCTCTGAGACACATACATGTAAACATTAATATATCTCTGAGACTCACATACATGTAGACATTAATATCTCTCTCTGAGACACACATACATGTAGACATTAATATCTCTCTCTGAGACACACATACATGTAGACATTAATATCTCTCTCTGAGACACACATACATGTAGACATTAATATCTCTCTGAGACACATACATGTAGACATTAATATCTCTCTCTGAGACACATACATGTAGACATTAATATCTCTCTGAAACACACATACATGTAGACATTAATATCTCTGAGACACACATACATGTAGACATTAATATCTCTGAGACACACATACATGTAGACATTAATATATCTCTCTGAGACACACATACATGTAGACATTAATATCTCTGAGACACACATACATGTAGACATTAATATCTCTCTCTGAGACACACATACATGTAGACATTAATATCTCTCTCTGAGACACACAGACATGTAGACATTAATATCTCTCTGAGACACACATACATGTATACATTAATATCTCTCTGAGACACATACATGTAGACATTAATATCTCTGAGACACACAAACATGTAGACATTAATATCTCTCTCTGAGACACACATACATGTAGACATTAATATCTCTCTCTGAGACACACATACATGTAGACATTAATATCTCTGGGACACACATACATGTAGACATTAATATCTCTGAGACACACATACATGTAGACATTAATATCTCTCTCTGAGACACATACATGTAGACATTAATATCTCTCTGAGACACACATACATGTAGACATTAATATCTCTCTGAGACACACATACATGTAGACATTAATATCTCTCTGAGACACACATACATGTAGACATTAATATCTCTGGGACACACATACATGTAGACATTAATATCTCTCTCTGAGACACACATACATGTAGACATTAATATCTCTCTGAGACACATACATGTAGACATTAATATCTCTCTCTGAGACACATACATGTAGACATTAATATCTCTCTGAGACACACATACATGTAGACATTAATATCTCTGAGACACACATACATGTAGACATTAATATCTCTGAGACACACATACATGTAGACATTAATATATCTCTCTGAGACACATACATGTAGACATTAATATCTCTGAGACACACATACATGTAGACATTAATATCTCTCTCTGAGACACACATACATGTAGACATTAATATCTCTCTCTGAGACACACAGACATGTAGACATTAATATCTCTCTGAGACACACATACATGTATACATTAATATCTCTCTGAGACACATACATGTAGACATTAATATCTCTGAGACACACAAACATGTAGACATTAATATCTCTCTCTGAGACACACATACATGTAGACATTAATATCTCTCTCTGAGACACACATACATGTAGACATTAATATCTCTGGGACACACATACATGTAGACATTAATATCTCTGAGACACACATACATGTAGACATTAATATCTCTCTCTGAGACACATACATGTAGACATTAATATCTCTCTGAGACACACATACATGTAGACATTAATATCTCTCTGAGACACACATACATGTAGACATTAATATCTCTCTCTGAGACACACATACATGTAGACATTAATATATCTGGGACACACATACATGTAGACATTAATATCTCTCTCTGAGACACATACATGTAGACATTAATATCTCTCTGATACACACATACATGTAGACATTGATATCTCTCTGAGACACACATACATGTAGACATTAATATCTCTCTCTGAGACACACATACATGTAGATATTAATATCTCTCTCTGAGACACACAGACATGTAGACATTAATATATCTCTGAGACACACATACATGTAGACATTAATATCTCTGGGACACACATACATGTAGACATTAATATCTCTCTCTGAGACACACATACATGTAGACATTAATATCTCTGAGACACACATACATGTAGACATTAATATCTCTCTCTGGGACACACATACATGTAGACATTAATATCTCTCTCTGAGACCCACATACATGTAGACATTAATATCTCTCTCTGAGACACACATACATGTAGACATTAATATCTCCCTCTGAGACACACATACATGTAGACATTAATATCTCTCTCTGAGACACACATACATGTAGACATTAATATCTCTCTGAGACACACATATATGTAGACATTAATATATCTGAGACACACATACATGTAGACATTAATATCTCTCTCTGAGACACACATATATGTAGACATTAATATATCTGAGACACACATACATGTAGACATTAATATCTCTCTCTGAGACACACATACATGTAGACATTAATATCTCTCTCTGAGACACACATACATGTAGACATTAATATCTCTCTGAGACACACATACATGTAGACATTAATATCTCTGAGACACACATACATGTAGACATTAATATATCTCTCTGAGACACATACATGTAGACATTAATATCTCTGAGACACACATACATGTAGACATTAATATCTCTCTCTGAGACACACATACATGTAGACATTAATATCTCTCTCTGAGACACACAGACATGTAGACATTAATATCTCTCTGAGACACACATACATGTATACATTAATATCTCTCTGAGACACATACATGTAGACATTAATATCTCTGAGACACACAAACATGTAGACATTAATATCTCTCTCTGAGACACACATACATGTAGACATTAATATCTCTCTCTGAGACACACATACATGTAGACATTAATATCTCTGGGACACACATACATGTAGACATTAATATCTCTGAGACACACAAACATGTAGACATTAATATCTCTCTCTGAGACACACATACATGTAGACATTAATATCTCTCTCTGAGACACACATACATGTAGACATTAATATCTCTGAGACACACATACATGTAGACATTAATATCTCTCTCTGGGACACACATACATGTAGACATTAATATCTCTCTCTGAGACCCACATACATGTAGACATTAATATCTCTCTCTGAGACACACATACATGTAGACATTAATATCTCCCTCTGAGACACACATACATGTAGACATTAATATCTCTCTCTGAGACACACATACATGTAGACATTAATATCTCTCTGAGACACACATATATGTAGACATTAATATATCTGAGACACACATACATGTAGACATTAATATCTCTCTCTGAGACACACATATATGTAGACATTAATATATCTGAGACACACATACATGTAGACATTAATATCTCTCTCTGAGACACACATACATGTAGACATTAATATCTCTCTCTGAGACACACATACATGTAGACATTAATATCTCTCTGAGACACACATACATGTAGACATTAATATCTCTGAGACACACATACATGTAGACATTAATATATCTCTCTGAGACACATACATGTAGACATTAATATCTCTGAGACACACATACATGTAGACATTAATATCTCTCTCTGAGACACACATACATGTAGACATTAATATCTCTCTCTGAGACACACAGACATGTAGACATTAATATCTCTCTGAGACACACATACATGTATACATTAATATCTCTCTGAGACACATACATGTAGACATTAATATCTCTGAGACACACAAACATGTAGACATTAATATCTCTCTCTGAGACACACATACATGTAGACATTAATATCTCTCTCTGAGACACACATACATGTAGACATTAATATCTCTGGGACACACATACATGTAGACATTAATATCTCTGAGACACACATACATGTAGACATTAATATCTCTCTCTGAGACACATACATGTAGACATTAATATCTCTCTGAGACACACATACATGTAGACATTAATATCTCTCTGAGACACACATACATGTAGACATTAATATCTCTCTCTGAGACACACATACATGTAGACATTAATATCTCTGGGACACACATACATGTAGACATTAATATCTCTCTCTGAGACACATACATGTAGACATTAATATCTCTCTGAGACACACATACATGTAGACATTGATATCTCTCTGAGACACACATACATGTAGACATTAATATCTCTCTCTGAGACACACATACATGTAGATATTAATATCTCTCTCTGAGACACACAGACATGTAGACATTAATATCTCTCTGAGACACACATACATGTAGACATTAATATCTCTGGGACACACATACATGTAGACATTAATATCTCTCTCTGAGACACACATACATGTAGACATTAATATCTCTGAGACACACATACATGTAGACATTAATATATCTCTCTGGGACACACATACATGTAGACATTAATATCTCTCTCTGAGACCCACATACATGTAGACATTAATATCTCTCTCTGAGACACACATACATGTAGACATTAATATCTCCCTCTGAGACACACATACATGTAGACATTAATATCTCTCTCTGAGACACACATACATGTAGACATTAATATCTCTCTGAGACACACATATATGTAGACATTAATATATCTGAGACACACATACATGTAGACATTAATATCTCTCTCTGAGACACACATATATGTAGACATTAATATATCTGAGACACACATACATGTAGACATTAATATCTCTCTCTGAGACACACATACATGTAGACATTAATATCTCTCTCTGAGACACACATACATGTAGACATTAATATCTCTCTGAGACACACATACATGTAGACATTAATATCTCTCTGAGACACACATACATGTAGACATTAATATCTCTGAGACACACATACATGTAGACATTAATATCTCTCTCTGAGACACATACATGTTGACATTAATATCTCTGAGACACACATACATGTAGACATTAATATCTCTCTCTGAGACACACATACATGTAGACATTAATATCTCTCTGAGACACACATACATGTAGACATTAATATCTCTCTGAGACACACATACATGTAGACATTAATATCTCTCTCTGAGACACACATACATGTAGACATTAATATCTCTGAGACACACATACATGTAGACATTAATATCTCTCTCTGAGACACACATACTGTACATGTAGACATTAATATCTCTATGAGACACACATACATCTAGACATTAATATCTCTGAGACACACATACATATAGACATTAATATCTATCTGAGACACATACATGTAGGCATTAATTAATATCTCTCTCTGAGACACACATACATGTAGACATTAATATCTCTCTCTGAGACACACATATATGTAGACATTAATATCTCTCTCTGAGACACATACATGTAGACATTAATATCTCTCTGAGACACACATACATGTAGACATTAATATCTATCTGAGACACACATACATGTAGACATTAATATCTCTCTCTGAGACACACATACATGTAGACATTAATATCTCTCTGAGACACACATACATGTAGACATTAATATCTCTCTGAGACACACATACATGTAGACATTAATATCTATGAGACACACATACATGTAGACATTAATATCTCTCTCTGAGACACACATACATGTAGACATTAATATCTCTCTGAGACACACATACATGTAGACATTAATATCTCTCTCAGAGACACACATACATGTAGACATTAATATCTCTCTGAGACACACATACATGTAGACATTAATATCTCTCTGAGACACACATACATGTAGACATTAATATCTCTCTGAGACACACATACATGTAGACATTAATATCTCTCTCTGAGACACACATACATGTAGACATTAATATCTCTGAGACACACATACATGTATACATTAATATCTCTCTCTGAGACACACATACATGTAGACATTAATATCTCTGGGACACACATACATGTAGACATTAATATCTCTCTCTGAGACACATACATGTAGACATTAATATCTCTCTGAGACACACATACATGTAGACATTAATATCTCTCTGAGACACACATACATGTAGACATTAATATCTCTCTCTGAGACACACATACATGTAGATATTAATATCTCTCTCTGAGACACACAGACATGTAGACATTAATATCTCTCTGAGACACACATACATGTAGACATTAATATCTCTGGGACACACATACATGTAGACATTAATATATCTCTCTGAGACACACATACATGTAGACATTAATATCTCTGAGACACACATACATGTAGACATTAATATCTCTCTGGGACACACATACATGTAGACATTAATATCTCTCTCTGAGACCCACATACATGTAGACATTAATATCTCTCTCTGAGACACACATACATGTAGACATTAATATCTCCCTCTGAGACACACATACATGTAGACATTAATATCTCTCTCTGAGACACACATACATGTAGACATTAATATCTCTCTGAGACACACATATATGTAGACATTAATATATCTGAGACACACATACATGTAGACATTAATATCTCTCTCTGAGACACACATATATGTAGCCATTAATATATCTGAGACACACATACATGTAGACATTAATCTCTCTCTCTGAGACACACATACATGTAGACATTAATATCTCTCTCTGAGACACACATACATGTAGACATTAATATCTCTCTGAGACACACATACATGTAGACATTAATATCTCTCTGAGACACACATACATGTAGACATTAATATCTCTGAGACACACATACATGTAGACATTAATATCTCTCTCTGAGACACATACATGTTGACATTAATATCTCTGAGACACACATACATGTAGACATTAATATCTCTCTCTGAGACACACATACATGTAGACATTAATATCTCTCTGAGACACACATACATGCAGACATTAATATCTCTCTCTGAGACACACATACATGTAGACATTAATATCTCTCTGAGACACACATACATGTAGACACATACATGTAGACATTAATATCTCTGAGACACACATACATGTAGACATTAATATCTCTCTCTGAGACACACATACATGTAGACATTAATATCTCTATGAGACACACATACATGTAGACATTAATATCTCTGAGACACACATACATATATACATTAATATCTATCTGAGACACATACATGTAGGCATTAATTAATATCTCTCTCTGAGACACACATACATGTAGACATTAATATCTCTCTCTGAGACACACATACATGTAGACATTAATATCTCTCTCTGAGACACACATACATGTAGACAAATAATATCTCTCTCTGAGACACATACATGTAGACATTAATATCTCTCTGAGACACACATACATGTAGACATTAATATCTCTCTCAGAGACACACATACATGTAGACATTAATATCTCCCTCTCAGACACATACATGTAGACATTAATACCTCTCTTAGACACACATACATGTAGACATTAATATCTCCCTCTGAGACACACATACATGTAGACATTAATATCTCTCTCTGAGACACACATACATGTAGACATTAATATCTCTCTGAGACACACACATATATGTAGACATTAATATATCTGAGACACACATACATGTAGACATTAATATCTCTCTCAGAGACACACATACATGTAGACATTAATATCTCCCTCTCAGACACATACATGTAGACATTAATACCTCTCTGAGACACACATACATGTAGACATTAATATCTCTCTCTGAGACACACATACATGTAGACATTAATATCTCTCTGAGACACACATACATGTAGACATTAATATCTCTCTCAGAGACACACATACATGTAGACATTAATATCTCTCTGAGACACACATACATGTAGACATTAATATCTCTCTCTGAGACACACATACATGTAGACATTAATATCTCTCTGAGACACACATACATGTAGACATTAATATCTCTGAGACACACACACATGTAGACATTAATATCTCTCTCTGAGACACACATACATGTAGACATTAATATCTCTGAGACACACATACATGTAGACATTAATATCTCTCTCTGAGACACATACATGTAGACATTAATATCTCTGAGACACACATACATGTAGACATTAATATCTCTCTCTGAGACACATACATGTAGACATTAATATCTCTCTGAGACACACATACATGTAGATATTAATATCTCTCTCTGAGACACACAGACATGTAGACATTAATATCTCTCTGAGACACACATACATGTAGACATTAATATCTCTGGGACACACATACATGTAGACATTAATATCTCTCTCTGAGACACACATACATGTAGACATTAATATCTCTGAGACACACATACATGTAGACATTAATATCTCTCTCTGGGACACACATACATGTAGACATTAATATCTCTCTCTGAGACCCACATACATGTAGACATTAATATCTCTCTCTGAGACACACATACATGTAGACATTAATATCTCCCTCTGAGACACACATACATGTAGACATTAATATCTCTCTCTGAGACACACATACATGTAGACATTAATATCTCTCTGAGACACAAACATATATGTAGACATTAATATATCTGAGACACACATACATGTAGACATTAATATCTCTCTCTGAGACACACATATATGTAGACATTAATATATCTGAGACACACATACATGTAGACATTAATATCTCTCTCTGAGACACACATACATGTAGACATTAATATCTCTCTCTGAGACACAGATACATGTAGACATTAATATCTCTCTGAGACACACATACATGTAGACATTAATATCTCTCTGAGACACACATACATGTAGACATTAATATCTCTGAGACACACATACATGTAGACATTAATATCTCTCTCTGAGACACATACATGTTGACATTAATATCTCTGAGACACACATACATGTAGACATTAATATCTCTCTCTGAGACACACATACATGTAGACATTAATATCTCTCTGAGACACACATACATGCAGACATTAATATCTCTCTCTGAGACACACATACATGTAGACATTAATATCTCTCTGAGACACACATACATGTAGACATTAATATCTCTCTCTGAGACACACATACATGTAGACATTAATATCTCTGAGACACACATACATGTAGACATTAATATCTCTCTCTGAGACACACATACATGTAGACATTAATATCTCTATGAGACACACATACATGTAGACATTAATATCTCTGAGACACACATACATATAGACATTAATATCTATCTGAGACACACATACATGTAGGCATTAATTAATATCTCTCTCTGAGACACACATACATGTAGACATTAATATCTCTCTCTGAGACACACATATATGTAGACATTAATATCTCTCTCTGAGACACATACATGTAGACATTAATATCTCTCTGAGACACACATACATGTAGACATTAATATCTCTCTGAGACACACATAGATGTAGACATTAATATCTCTCTCTGAGACACACATACATGTAGACATTAATATCTCTCTGAGACACACATACATGTAGACATTAATATCTCTCTGAGACACACATACATGTAGACATTAATATCTCTATCTGAGACACACATACATGTAGACATTAATATCTCTCTGAGACACACATACATGTAGACATTAATATCTCTCTGAGACACACATACATGTAGACATTAATATCTCTCTCTGAGACACACATACATGTAGACATTAATATCTCTATGAGACACACATACATGTAGACATTAATATCTCTGAGACACACATACATATAGACATTAATATCTATCTGAGACACACATACATGTAGGCATTAATTAATATCTCTCTCTGAGACACATATACATGTAGATTTTAATATCTCTCTCTGAGACACACATACATGCAGACATTAATATCTCTCTGAGACACACATACATATAGACATTAATATCTCTATCTGAGACACACATACATGTAGACATTAATATCTCTCTGAGACACACATACATGTAGACATTAATATCTCTATCTGAGACACACATACATGTAGACATTAATATCTCTCTCTGAGACACACATACATGTAGACATTAATATCTCTATGAGACACACATACATGTAGACATTAATATCTCTGAGACACACATACATATAGACATTAATATCTATCTGAGACACACATACATGTAGGCATTAATTAATATCTCTCTCTGAGACACACATACATGTAGACATTAATATCTCTCTCTGAGACACACATATATGTAGACATTAATATCTCTCTCTGAGACACATACATGTAGACATTAATATCTCTCTGAGACACACATACATGTAGACATTAATATCTCTCTGAGACACACATAGATGTAGACATTAATATCTCTCTCTGAGACACACATACATGTAGACATTAATATCTCTCTGAGACACACATACATGTAGACATTAATATCTCTCTGAGACACACATACATGTAGACATTAATATCTCTGAGACACACATACATGTAGACATTAATATCTCTGAGACACACATACATGTAGACATTAATATCTCTCTCTGAGACACACATACATGTAGACATTAATATCTCTCTGAGACACACATACATGTAGACATTCATATCTCTCTCAGAGACACACATACATGTAGACATTAATATCTCTCTCTCTGAGACACATATACATGAAGATATTAATATCTCTCTCTGAGACACACATACATGTAGACATTAATATCTCTCTGAGACACACATACATGTAGACATTAATATATCTCTCTCTGAGACACATATACATGTAGATTTTAATATCTCTCTCTGAGACACACATACATGTAGACATTAATATCTCTCTGAGACACACATACATATAGACATTAATATCTCTATCTGAGACACACATACATGTAGACATTAATATCTCTCTGAGACACACATACATGTAGACATTAATATCTCTATCTGAGACACACATACATGTAGACATTAATATCTCTCTCTGAGACACACATACATGTAGACATTAATATCTCTATGAGACACACATACATGTAGACATTAATATCTCTGAGACACACATACATATAGACATTAATATCTATCTGAGACACACATACATGTAGGCATTAATTAATATCTCTCTCTGAGACACACATACATGTAGACATTAATATCTCTCTCTGAGACACACATATATGTAGACATTAATATCTCTCTCTGAGACACATACATGTAGACATTAATATCTCTCTGAGACACACATACATGTAGACATTAATATCTCTCTGAGACACACATAGATGTAGACATTAATATCTCTCTCTGAGACACACATACATGTAGACATTAATATCTCTCTGAGACACACATACATGTAGACATTAATATCTCTCTGAGACACACATACATGTAGACATTAATATCTCTGAGACACACATACATGTAGACATTAATATCTCTCTCTGAGACACACATACATGTAGACATTAATATCTCTCTGAGACACACATACATGTAGACATTAATATCTCTCTCAGAGACACACATACATGTAGACATTAATATCTCTCTGAGACACACATACATGTAGACATTAATATCTCTCTGAGACACACATACATGTAGACATTAATATCTCTCTGAGACACACATACATGTAGACATTAATATCTCTGAGACACACATACATGTAGACATTAATATCTCTCTCTGAGACACACATACATGTAGACAAATAATATCTCTCTCTGAGACACATACATGTAGACATTAATATCTCTCTGAGACACACATACATGTAGACATTAATATCTCTCTCAGAGACACACATACATGTAGACATTAATATCTCTCTCTGAGACACACATACATGTAGACATTAATATCTCCCTCTCAGACACATACATGTAGACATTAATACCTCTCTGAGACACACATACATGTAGACATTAATATCTCTCTCTGAGACACACATACATGTAGACATTAATATCTCTCTGAGACACACATACATGTAGACATTAATATCTCTCTCAGAGACACACATACATGTAGACATTAATATCTCTCTGAGACACATACATGTAGACATTAATATCTCTCTCTGAGACACACATACATGTAGACATTAATATCTCTCTCTGAGACACACATACATGTAGACATTAATATCTCTCTCTGAGACACACATACATGTAGACATTAATATCTCTCTGAGACACACATACATGTAGACATTAATATCTCTCTCTGAGACACACATACATGTAGACATTAATATATCTCTCTGAGACACACATACATGTAGACATTAATATCTCTCTCTCTGAGACACATATACATGTAGATATGAATATCTCTCTCTGAGACACACATACATGTAGACATTAATATCTCTCTGAGACACACATACATGTAGACATTAATATATCTCTCTCTGAGACACATATACATGTAGATTTTAATATCTCTCTCTGAGACACACATACATGTAGACATTAATATCTCTCTGAGACACACATACATATAGACATTAATATCTCTATCTGAGACACACATACATGTAGACATTAATATCTCTCTGAGACACACATACATGTAGACATTAATATCTCTATCTGAGACACACATACATGTAGACATTAATATCTCTCTCTGAGACACACATACATGTAGACATTAATATCTCTCTCTGAGACACACATACATGTAGACATTAATATCTCTCTGAGACACATACATGTAGACATTAATATCTCTCTGAGACACATACATGTAGACATTAATATCTCTCTGAGACTCACATACATGTAGACATTAATATCTCTCTCTGAGACACACATACATGTAGACATTAATATCTCTCTCTGAGACACACATACATGTAGACATTAATATCTCTCTCTGAGACACACATACATGTAGACATTAATATCTCTCTGAGACACATACATGTAGACATTAATATCTCTCTCTGAGACACATACATGTAGACTTTAATATCTCTCTGAGACACACATACATGTAGACATTAATATCTCTGAGACACACATACATGTAGACATTAATATCTCTGAGACACACATACATGTAGACATTAATATATCTCTCTGAGACACACATACATGTAGACATTAATATCTCTGAGACACACATACATGTAGACATTAATATCTCTCTCTGAGACACACATACATGTAGACATTAATATCTCTCTCTGAGACACACAGACATGTAGACATTAATATCTCTCTGAGACACACATACATGTATACATTAATATCTCTCTGAGACACATACATGTAGACATTAATATCTCTGAGACACACATACATGTAGACATTAATATCGCTCTCTGAGACACACATACATGTAGACATTAATATCTCTCTCTGAGACACACATACATGTAGACATTAATATCTCTGGGACACACATACATGTAGACATTAATATCTC
Organism: Notolepis coatsorum; assembly: GCF_963971535.1. Lineage (NCBI taxonomy): Eukaryota > Metazoa > Chordata > Actinopteri > Aulopiformes > Paralepididae > Notolepis > Notolepis coatsorum. The sequence goes on along the minus strand of NW_028173982.1, from coordinate 100,682 downwards.
TGAGACACACATACATGTAGACATTAATATCTCTCTCTGAGACACATACATGTAGACATTAATATCTCTCTGAGACACACATACATGTAGACATTAATATCTCTCTGAGACACACATACATGTAGACATTAATATCTCTCTCTGAGACACACATACATGTAGACATTAATATCTCTGGGACACACATACATGTAGACATTAATATCTCTCTCTGAGACACATACATGTAGACATTAATATCTCTCTGAGACGCACATACATGTAGACATTAATATCTCTCTGAGACACACATACATGTAGACATTAATATCTCTCTCTGAGACACACATACATGTAGATATTAATATCTCTCTCTGAGACACACAGACATGTAGACATTAATATCTCTCTGAGACACACATACATGTAGACATTAATATCTCTGGGACACACATACATGTAGACATTAATATCTCTCTCTGAGACACACATACATGTAGACATTAATATCTCTGAGACACACATACATGTAGACATTAATATCTCTCTCTGGGACACACATACATGTAGACATTAATATCTCTCTCTGAGACCCACATACATGTAGACATTAATATCTCTCTCTGAGACACACATACATGTAGACATTAATATCTCCCTCTGAGACACACATACATGTAGACATTAATATCTCTCTCTGAGACACACATACATGTAGACATTAATATCTCTCTCTGAGACACACATACATGTAGACAAATAATATCTCTCTCTGAGACACATACATGTAGACATTAATATCTCTCTGAGACACACATACATGTAGACATTAATATCTCTCTCAGAGACACACATACATGTAGACATTAATATCTCTCTCTGAGACACACATACATGTAGACATTAATATCTCCCTCTCAGACACATACATGTAGACATTAATACCTCTCTGAGACACACATACATGTAGACATTAATATCTCTCTCTGAGACACACATACATGTAGACATTAATATCTCTCTGAGACACACATACATGTAGACATTAATATCTCTCTCAGAGACACACATACATGTAGACATTAATATCTCTCTGAGACACACATACATGTAGACATTAATATCTCTCTCTGAGACACACATACATGTAGACATTAATATCTCTCTCTGAGACACACATACATGTAGACATTAATATCTCTCTCTGAGACACACATACATGTAGACATTAATATCTCTCTGAGACACACATACATGTAGACATTAATATCTCTCTCTGAGACACACATACATGTAGACATTAATATATCTCTCTGAGACACACATACATGTAGACATTAATATCTCTCTCTCTCTGAGACACATGTACATGTAGATATTAATATCTCTCTGAGACACACATACATGTAGACATTAATATCTCTCTCTGAGACACACATACATGTAGATATTAATATCTCTCTCTGAGACACACAGACATGTAGACATTAATATCTCTCTGAGACACACATACATGTAGACATTAATATCTCTGGGACACACATACATGTAGACATTAATATCTCTCTCTGAGACACACATACATGTAGACATTAATATCTCTCTGAGACACATACATGTAGACATTAATATCTCTCTGAGACACACATACATGTAGACATTAATATCTCTCTCTGAGACACACATACATGTAGATATTAATATCTCTCTCTGAGACACACAGACATGTAGACATTAATATCTCTCTGAGACACACATACATGTAGACATTAATATCTCTGGGACACACATACATGTAGACATTAATATCTCTCTCTGAGACACACATACATGTAGACATTAATATCTCTGAGACACACATACGTGTAGACATTAATATCTCTCTCTGGGACACACATACATGTAGACATTAATATCTCTCTCTGAGACCCACATACATGTAGACATTAATATCTCTCTCTGAGACACACATACATGTAGACATTAATATCTCCCTCTGAGACACACATACATGTAGACATTAATATCTCTCTCTGAGACACACATACATGTAGACATTAATATCTCTCTCTGAGACACACATACATGTAGACAAATAATATCTCTCTCTGAGACACATACATGTAGACATTAATATCTCTCTGAGACACACATACATGTAGACATTAATATCTCTCTCAGAGACACACATACATGTAGACATTAATATCTCTCTCTGAGACACACATACATGTAGACATTAATATCTCCCTCTCAGACACATACATGTAGACATTAATACCTCTCTGAGACACACATACATGTAGACATTAATATCTCTCTCTGAGACACACATACATGTAGACATTAATATCTCTCTGAGACACACATACATGTAGACATTAATATCTCTCTCAGAGACACACATACATGTAGACATTAATATCTCTCTGAGACACACATACATGTAGACATTAATATCTCTCTCTGAGACACACATACATGTAGACATTAATATCTCTCTCTGAGACACACATACATGTAGACATTAATATCTCTCTCTGAGACACACATATATGTAGACATTAATATCTCACTGAGACACACATACATGTAGACATTAATATCTCTCTCTGAGACACACATACATGTAGACATTAATATATCTCTCTGAGACACACATACATGTAGACATTAATATCTCTCTCTCTCTGAGACACATGTACATGTAGATATTAATATCTCTCTCTGAGACACACATACATGTAGACATTAATATCTCTCTGAGACACACATACATGTAGACATTAATATATCTCTCTTTGAGACACATATACATGTAGATTTTAATATCTCTCTCTGAGACACACATACATGTAGACATTAATATCTCTCTGAGACACACATACATATAGACATTAATATCTCTCTGAGACACACATACATGTAGACATTAATATCTCTATCTGAGACACACATACATGTAGACATTAATATCTCTCTCTGAGACACACATACATGTAGACATTAATATCTCTCTCTGAGACACACATACATGTAGACATTAATATCTCTCTGAGACACATACATGTAGACATTAATATCTCTCTGAGACACATACATGTAGACATTAATATCTCTCTGAGACTCACATACATGTAGACATTAATATCTCTCTCTGAGACACACATACATGTAGACATTAATATCTCTCTCTGAGACACACATACATGTAGACATTAATATCTCTCTCTGAGACACACATACATGTAGACATTAATATCTCTCTGAGACACATACATGTAGACATTAATATCTCTCTCTGAGACACATACATGTAGACATTAATATCTCTCTGAGACACACATACATGTAGACATTAATATCTCTGAGACACACATACATGTAGACATTAATATCTCTGAGACACACATACATGTAGACATTAATATATCTCTCTGAGACACACATACATGTAGACATTAATATCTCTGAGACACACATACATGTAGACATTAATATCTCTCTCTGAGACACACATACATGTAGACATTAATATCTCTCTCTGAGACACACAGACATGTAGACATTAATATCTCTCTGAGACACACATACATGTATACATTAATATCTCTCTGAGACACATACATGTAGACATTAATATCTCTGAGACACACAAACATGTAGACATTAATATCTCTCTCTGAGACACACATACATGTAGACATTAATATCTCTCTCTGAGACACACATACATGTAGACATTAATATCTCTGGGACACACATACATGTAGACATTAATATCTCTGAGACACACATACATGTAGACATTAATATCTCTCTCTGAGACACATACATGTAGACATTAATATATCTCTGAGACACACATACATGTAGACATTAATATCTCTCTGAGACACACATACATGTAGACATTAATATCTCTCTCTGAGACACACATACATGTAGACATTAATATCTCTGGGACACACATACATGTAGACATTAATATCTCTCTCTGAGACACATACATGTAGACATTAATATCTCTCTGAGACACACATACATGTAGACATTAATATCTCTCTGAGACACACATACATGTAGACATTAATATCTCTCTCTGAGACACACATACATGTAGATATTAATATCTCTCTCTGAGACACACAGACATGTAGACATTAATATCTCTCTGAGACACACATACATGTAGACATTAATATCTCTGGGACACACATACATGTAGACATTAATATCTCTCAGTGAGACACACATACTTGTAGACATTAATATCTCTGAGACACACATACATGTAGACATTAATATCTCTCTCTGGGACACACATACATGTAGACATTAATATCTCTCTCTGAGACCCACATACATGTAGACATTAATATCTCTCTCTGAGACACACATACATGTAGACATTAATATCTCCCTCTGAGACACACATACATGTAGACATTAATATCTCTCTCTGAGACACACATACATGTAGACATTAATATCTCTCTGAGACACACATATATGTAGACATTAATATATCTGAGACACACATACATGTAGACATTAATATCTCTCTCTGAGACACACATATATGTAGACATTAATATATCTGAGACACACATACATGTAGACATTAATATCTCTCTCTGAGACACACATACATGTAGACATTAATATCTCTCTCTGAGACACACATACATGTAGACATTAATATCTCTCTGAGACACACATACATGTAGACATTAATATCTCTCTGAGACACACATACATGTAGACATTAATATCTCTGAGACACACATACATGTAGACATTAATATCTCTCTCTGAGACACATACATGTTGACATTAATATCTCTGAGACACACATACATGTAGACATTAATATCTCTCTCTGAGACACACATACATGTAGACATTAATATCTCTCTGAGACACACATACATGCAGACATTAATATCTCTCTCTGAGACACACATACATGTAGACATTAATATCTCTCTGAGACACACATACATGTAGACATTAATATCTCTCTCTGAGACACACATACATGTAGACATTAATATCTCTGAGACACACATACATGTAGACATTAATATCTCTCTCTGAGACACACATACATGTAGACATTAATATCTCTATGAGACACACATACATCTAGACATTAATATCTCTGAGACACACATACATATAGACATTAATATCTATCTGAGACACATACATGTAGGCATTAATTAATATCTCTCTCTGAGACACACATACATGTAGACATTAATATCTCTCTCTGAGACACACATATATGTAGACATTAATATCTCTCTCTGAGACACATACATGTAGACATTAATATCTCTCTGAGACACACATACATGTAGACATTAATATCTCTCTGAGACACACATACATGTAGACATTAATATCTCTCTCTGAGACACACATACATGTAGACATTAATATCTCTCTGAGACACACATACATGTAGACATTAATATCTCTCTGAGACACACATACATGTAGACATTAATATCTATGAGACACACATACATGTAGACATTAATATCTCTCTCTGAGACACACATACATGTAGACATTAATATCTCTCTGAGACACACATACATGTAGACATTAATATCTCTCTCAGAGACACACATACATGTAGACATTAATATCTCTCTGAGACACACATACATGTAGACATTAATATCTCTCTGAGACAAACATACATGTAGACATTAATATCTCTCTGAGACACACATACATGTAGACATTAATATCTCTCTCTGAGACACACATACATGTAGACATTAATATCTCTGAGACACACATACATGTAGACATTAATATCTCTCTCTGAGACACACATACATGTAGACATTAATATCTCTGGGACACACATACATGTAGACATTAATATCTCTCTCTGAGACACATACATGTAGACATTAATATCTCTCTGAGACACACATACATGTAGACATTAATATCTCTCTGAGACACACATACATGTAGACATTAATATCTCTCTCTGAGACACACATACATGTAGATATTAATATCTCTCTCTGAGACACACAGACATGTAGACATTAATATCTCTCTGAGACACACATACATGTAGACATTAATATCTCTGGGACACACATACATGTAGACATTAATATATCTCTCTGAGACACACATACATGTAGACATTAATATCTCTGAGACACACATACATGTAGACATTAATATCTCTCTCTGGGACACACATACATGTAGACATTAATATCTCTCTCTGAGACCCACATACATGTAGACATTAATATCTCTCTCTGAGACACACATACATGTAGACATTAATATCTCCCTCTGAGACACACATACATGTAGACATTAATATCTCTCTCTGAGACACACATACATGTAGACATTAATATCTCTCTGAGACACACATATATGTAGACATTAATATATCTGAGACACACATACATGTAGACATTAATATCTCTCTCTGAGACACACATATATGTAGACATTAATATATCTGAGACACACATACATGTAGACATTAATCTCTCTCTCTGAGACACACATACATGTAGACATTAATATCTCTCTCTGAGACACACATACATGTAGACATTAATATCTCTCTGAGACACACATACATGTAGACATTAATATCTCTCTGAGACACACATACATGTAGACATTAATATCTCTGAGACACACATACATGTAGACATTAATATCTCTCTCTGAGACACATACATGTTGACATTAATATCTCTGAGACACACATACATGTAGACATTAATATCTCTCTCTGAGACACACATACATGTAGACATTAATATCTCTCTGAGACACACATACATGCAGACATTAATATCTCTCTCTGAGACACACATACATGTAGACATTAATATCTCTCTGAGACACACATACATGTAGACACATACATGTAGACATTAATATCTCTGAGACACACATACATGTAGACATTAATATCTCTCTCTGAGACACACATACATGTAGACATTAATATCTCTATGAGACACACATACATGTAGACATTAATATCTCTGAGACACACATACATATAGACATTAATATCTATCTGAGACACATACATGTAGGCATTAATTAATATCTCTCTCTGAGACACACATACATGTAGACATTAATATCTCTCTCTGAGACACACATATATGTAGACATTAATATCTCTCTCTGAGACACATACATGTAGACATTAATATCTCTCTCTGAGACACACATACATGTAGACATTAATATCTCTCTGAGACACACATACATGTAGACATTAATATCTCTCTGAGACACACATACATGTAGACATTAATATCTCTGAGACACACATACATGTATACATTAATATCTCTCTCTGAGACACACATACATGTAGACATTAATATCTCTCTGAGACACACATACATGTAGACATTAATATCTCTCTCAGAGACACACATACATGTAGACATTAATATCTCTCTGAGACACACATACATGTAGACATTAATATCTCTCTGAGACACACATACATGTAGACATTAATATCTCTCTGAGACACACATACATGTAGACATTAATATCTCTCTCTGAGACACACATACATGTAGACATTAATATCTCTCTCTGAGACACACATACATGTAGACATTAATATCTCTCTCTGAGACACACATACATGTAGACAAATAATATCTCTCTCTGAGACACATACATGTAGACATTAATATCTCTCTGAGACACACATACATGTAGACATTAATATCTCTCTCAGAGACACACATACATGTAGACATTAATATCTCTCTCTGAGACACACATACATGTAGACATTAATATCTCCCTCTCAGACACATACATGTAGACATTAATACCTCTCTGAGACACACATACATGTAGACATTAATATCTCTCTCTGAGACACACATACATGTAGACATTAATATCTCTCTGAGACACACATACATGTAGACATTAATATCTCTCTCAGAGACACACATACATGTAGACATTAATATCTCTCTGAGACACACATACATGTAGACATTAATATCTATCTCTGAGACACACATACATGTAGACATTAATATCTCTCTCTGAGACACACATACATGTAGACATTAATATCTCTCTCTGAGACACACATACATGTAGACATTAATATCTCTCTGAGACACACATACATGTAGACATTAATATCTCTCTCTGAGACACACATACATGTAGACATTAATATCTCTGAGACACACATACATGTAGACATTAATATCTCTCTCTGAGACACACATACATGTAGACATTAATATCTCTATGAGACACACATACATGTAGACATTAATATCTCTCTGAGACACACACACATGTAGACATTAATATCTCTCTGAGACACACATACATGTAGGCATTAATTAATATCTCTCTCTGAGACACACATACATGTAGACATTAATATCTCTCTCTGAGACACACATATATGTAGACATTAATATCTCTCTGAGACACACATACATGTAGACATTAATATCTCTCTGAGACACACATACATGTAGACATTAATATCTCTGAGACACACATACATGTAGACATTAATATCTCTCTCTGAGACACACATACATGTAGACATTAATATCTCTCTCTGAGACACACATACATGTAGACATTAATATCTCTCTGAGACACACATACATGTAGACATTAATATCTCTCTGAGACACACATACATGTAGACATTAATATCTCTGAGACACACATACATGTAGACATTAATATCTCTCTCAGAGACACACATACATGTAGACATTAATATCTCTCTGAGACACACATACATGTAGACATTAATATCTCTCTGAGACACACATACATGTAGACATTAATATCTCTCTGAGACACACATACATGTAGACATTAATATCTCTCTCTGAGACACACATACATGTAGACATTAATATCTCTGAGACACACATACATGTAGACATTAATATCTCTCTCTGAGACACACATACATGTAGACATTAATATCTCTCTCTGAGACACACATACATGTAGACAAATAATATCTCTCTCTGAGACACATACATGTAGACATTAATATCTCTCTGAGACACACATACATGTAGACATTAATATCTCTCTCAGAGACACACATACATGTAGACATTAATATCTCTCTCTGAGACACACATACATGTAGACATTAATATCTCCCTCTCAGACACATACATGTAGACATTAATACCTCTCTGAGACACACATACATGTAGACATTAATATCTCTCTCTGAGACACACATACATGTAGACATTAATATCTCTCTGAGACACACATACATGTAGACATTAATATCTCTCTCAGAGACACACATACATGTAGACATTAATATCTCTCTGAGACACACATACATGTAGACATTAATATCTCTCTCTGAGACACACATACATGTAGACATTAATATCTCTCTCTGAGACACACATACATGTAGACATTAATATCTCTCTCTGAGACACACATACATGTAGACATTAATATCTCTCTGAGACACACATACATGTAGACATTAATATCTCTCTCTGAGACACACATACATGTAGACATTAATATCTCTGAGACACACATACATGTAGACATTAATATCTCTCTCTGAGACACACATACATGTAGACATTAATATCTCTATGAGACACACATACATGTAGACATTAATATCTCTCTGAGACACACACACACATGTAGACATTAATATCTCTCTGAGACACACATACATGTAGGCATTAATTAATATCTCTCTCTGAGACACACATACATGTAGACATTAATATCTCTCTCTGAGACACACATATATGTAGACATTAATATCTCTCTCTGAGACACATACATGTAGACATTAATATCTCTCTGAGACACACATACATGTAGACATTAATATCTCTCTGAGACACACATACATGTAGACATTAATATCTCTGAGACACACATACATGTAGACATTAATATCTCTCTCTGAGACACACATACATGTAGACATTAATATCTCTCTCTGAGACACACATACATGTAGACATTAATATCTCTCTGAGACACACATACATGTAGACATTAATATCTCTCTGAGACACACATACATGTAGACATTAATATCTCTGAGACACACATACATGTAGACATTAATATCTCTCTCTGAGACACATACATGTTGACATTAATATCTCTGAGACACATACATGTAGACATTAATATCTCTCTCTGAGACACACATACATGTAGACATTAATATCTCTCTCTGAGACACACATACATGTAGACAAATAATATCTCTCTCTGAGACACATACATGTAGACATTAATATCTCTCTGAGACACACATACATGTAGACATTAATATCTCTCTCAGAGACACACATACATGTAGACATTAATATCTCTCTCTGAGACACACATACATGTAGACATTAATATCTCCCTCTCAGACACATACATGTAGACATTAATACCTCTCTGAGACACACATACATGTAGACATTAATATCTCTCTCTGAGACACACATACATGTAGACATTAATATCTCTCTGAGACACACATACATGTAGACATTAATATCTCTCTCAGAGACACACATACATGTAGACATTAATATCTCTCTGAGACACACATACATGTAGACATTAATATCTCTCTCTGAGACACACATACATGTAGACATTAATATCTCTCTCTGAGACACACATACATGTAGACATTAATATCTCTCTCTGAGACACACATACATGTAGACATTAATATCTCTCTGAGACACACATACATGTAGACATTAATATCTCTCTCTGAGACACACATACATGTAGACATTAATATCTCTGAGACACACATACATGTAGACATTAATATCTCTCTCTGAGACACACATACATGTAGACATTAATATCTCTATGAGACACACATACATGTAGACATTAATATCTCTCTGAGACACACACACACATGTAGACATTAATATCTCTCTGAGACACACATACATGTAGGCATTAATTAATATCTCTCTCTGAGACACACATACATGTAGACATTAATATCTCTCTCTGAGACACACATATATGTAGACATTAATATCTCTCTCTGAGACACATACATGTAGACATTAATATCTCTCTGAGACACACATACATGTAGACATTAATATCTCTCTGAGACACACATACATGTAGACATTAATATCTCTGAGACACACATACATGTAGACATTAATATCTCTCTCTGAGACACACATACATGTAGACATTAATATCTCTCTCTGAGACACACATACATGTAGACATTAATATCTCTCTGAGACACACATACATGTAGACATTAATATCTCTCTGAGACACACATACATGTAGACATTAATATCTCTGAGACACACATACATGTAGACATTAATATCTCTCTCTGAGACACATACATGTTGACATTAATATCTCTGAGACACATACATGTAGACATTAATATCTCTCTCTGAGACACACATACATGTAGACATTAATATCTCTCTGAGACACACATACATGCAGACATTAATATCTCTCTCTGAGACACACATACATGTAGACATTAATATCTCTATCTGAGACACACATACATGTAGACATTAATATCTCTGAGACACACATACATGTAGACATTAATATCTCTCTCTGAGACACACATACATGTAGACATTAATATCTCTATGAGACACACATACATGTAGACATTAATATCTCTGAGACACACATACATATAGACATTAATATCTATCTGAGACACATACATGTAGGCATTAATTAATATCTCTCTCTGAGACACACATACATGAAGACATTAATATCTCTCTCTGAGGCACACATATATGTAGACATTAATATCTCTCTCTGAGACACATACATGTAGACATTAATATCTCTCTGAGACACACATACATGTAGACATTAATATCTCTCTGAGACACACATACATGTAGACATTAATATCTCTCTCTGAGACACACATACATGTAGACATTAATATCTCTCTGAGACACACATACATGTAGACATTAATATCTCTCTGAGACACACATACATGTAGACATTAATATCTATGAGACACACATACATGTAGACATTAATATCTCTCTCTGAGACACACATACATGTAGACATTAATATCTCTCTGAGACACACATACATGTAGACATTAATATCTCTCTCAGAGACACACATACATGTAGACATTAATATCTCTCTGAGACACACATACATGTAGACATTAATATCTCTCTGAGACACACATACATGTAGACATTAATATCTCTCTGAGACACACATACATGTAGACATTAATATCTCTCTCTGAGACACACATACATGTAGACATTAATATCTCTCTCTGAGACACACATACATGTAGACATTAATATCTCTGGGACACACATACATGTAGACATTAATATCTCTCTCTGAGACACATACATGTAGACATTAATATCTCTCTGAGACACACATACATGTAGACATTAATATCTCTCTGAGACACACATATATGTAGACATTAATATCTCTCTCTGAGACACACAGACATGTAGACATTAATATCTCTCTGAGACACACATACATGTAGACATTAATATCTCTGGGACACACATACATGTAGACATTAATATCTCTCTCTGAGACACACATACATGTAGACATTAATATCTCTGAGACACACATACATGTAGACATTAATATCTCTCTCTGGGACACACATACATGTAGACATTAATATCTCTCTCTGAGACCCACATACATGTAGACATTAATATCTCTCTCTGAGACACACATGCATGTAGACATTAATATCTCCCTCTGAGACACACATACATGTAGACACTAATATCTCTCTGAGACACACATACATGTAGACATTAATATCTCCCTCTCAGACACATACATGTAGACATTAATACCTCTCTGAGACACACATACATGTAGACATTAATATCTCTCTCTGAGACACACATACATGTAGACATTAATATCTCTCTGAGACACACATACATGTAGACATTAATATCTATCTCTGAGACACACATACATGTAGACATTAATATCTCTCTCTGAGACACACATACATGTAGACATTAATATCTCTCTCTGAGACACACATACATGTAGACATTAATATCTCTCTGAGACACACATACATGTAGACATTAATATCTCTCTCTGAGACACACATACATGTAGACATTAATATCTCTGAGACACACATACATGTAGACATTAATATCTCTCTCTGAGACACACATACATGTAGACATTAATATCTCTATGAGACACACATACATGTAGACATTAATATCTCTCTGAGACACACACACATGTAGACATTAATATCTCTCTGAGACACACATACATGTAGGCATTAATTAATATCTCTCTCTGAGACACACATACATGTAGACATTAATATCTCTCTCTGAGACACACATATATGTAGACATTAATATCTCTCTCTGAGACACATACATGTAGACATTAATATCTCTCTGAGACACACATACATGTAGACATTAATATCTCTCTGAGACACACATACATGTAGACATTAATATCTCTGAGACACACATACATGTAGACATTAATATCTCTCTCTGAGACACACATACATGTAGACATTAATATCTCTCTCTGAGACACACATACATGTAGACATTAATATCTCTCTGAGACACACATACATGTAGACATTAATATCTCTCTGAGACACACATACATGTAGACATTAATATCTCTGAGACACACATACATGTAGACATTAATATCTCTCTCTGAGACACATACATGTTGACATTAATATCTCTGAGACACATACATGTAGACATTAATATCTCTCTCTGAGACACACATACATGTAGACATTAATATCTCTCTGAGACACACATACATGCAGACATTAATATCTCTCTCTGAGACACACATACATGTAGACATTAATATCTCTATCTGAGACACACATACATGTAGACATTAATATCTCTGAGACACACATACATGTAGACATTAATATCTCTCTCTGAGACACACATACATGTAGACATTAATATCTCTATGAGACACACATACATGTAGACATTAATATCTCTGAGACACACATACATATAGACATTAATATCTATCTGAGACACATACATGTAGGCATTAATTAATATCTCTCTCTGAGACACACATACATGAAGACATTAATATCTCTCTCTGAGGCACACATATATGTAGACATTAATATCTCTCTCTGAGACACATACATGTAGACATTAATATCTCTCTGAGACACACATACATGTAGACATTAATATCTCTCTGAGACACACATACATGTAGACATTAATATCTCTCTCTGAGACACACATACATGTAGACATTAATATCTCTCTGAGACACACATACATGTAGACATTAATATCTCTCTGAGACACACATACATGTAGACATTAATATCTATGAGACACACATACATGTAGACATTAATATCTCTCTCTGAGACACACATACATGTAGACATTAATATCTCTCTGAGACACACATACATGTAGACATTAATATCTCTCTCAGAGACACACATACATGTAGACATTAATATCTCTCTGAGACACACATACATGTAGACATTAATATCTCTCTGAGACACACATACATGTAGACATTAATATCTCTCTGAGACACACATACATGTAGACATTAATATCTCTCTCTGAGACACACATACATGTAGACATTAATATCTCTCTCTGAGACACACATACATGTAGACATTAATATCTCTGGGACACACATACATGTAGACATTAATATCTCTCTCTGAGACACATACATGTAGACATTAATATCTCTCTGAGACACACATACATGTAGACATTAATATCTCTCTGAGACACACATATATGTAGACATTAATATCTCTCTCTGAGACACACAGACATGTAGACATTAATATCTCTCTGAGACACACATACATGTAGACATTAATATCTCTGGGACACACATACATGTAGACATTAATATCTCTCTCTGAGACACACATACATGTAGACATTAATATCTCTGAGACACACATACATGTAGACATTAATATCTCTCTCTGGGACACACATACATGTAGACATTAATATCTCTCTCTGAGACCCACATACATGTAGACATTAATATCTCTCTCTGAGACACACATGCATGTAGACATTAATATCTCCCTCTGAGACACACATACATGTAGACACTAATATCTCTCTGAGACACACATATATGTAGACATTAATATATCTGAGACACACATACATGTAGACATTAATATCTCTCTCTGAGACACACATATATGTAGACATTAATATATCTGAGACACACATACATGTAGACATTAATATCTCTCTCTGAGACACACATACATGTAGACATTAATATCTCTCTCTGAGACACACATACATGTAGACATTAATATCTCTCTGAGACACACATACATGTAGACATTAATATCTCTCTGAGACACACATACATGTAGACATTAATATCTATGAGACACACATACATGTAGACATTAATATCTCTCTCTGAGACACACATACATGTAGACATTAATATCTCTCTGAGACACACATACATGTAGACATTAATATCTCTCTCAGAGACACACATACACGTAGACATTAATATCTCTCTGAGACACACATACATGTAGACATTAATATCTCTCTGAGACACACATACATGTAGACATTAATATCTCTCTGAGACACACATACATGTAGACATTAATATCTCTCTCTGAGACACACATACATGTAGACATTAATATCTCTGAGACACACATACATGTAGACATTAATATCTCTCTCTGAGACACACATACATGTAGACATTAATATCTCTGGGACACACATACATGTAGACATTAATATCTCTCTCTGAGACACATACATGTAGACATTAATATCTCTCTGAGACACACATACATGTAGACATTAATATCTTTCTGAGACACACATACATGTAGACATTAATATCTCTCTCTGAGACACACATACATGTAGACATTAATATCTCTGAGACACACATACATGTAGACATTAATATCTCTCTCTGGGACACACATACATGTAGACATTAATATCTCTCTCTGAGACCCACATACATGTAGACATTAATATCTCTCTCTGAGACCCACATACATGTAGACATTAATATCTCTCTCTGAGACACACATGCATGTAGACATTAATATCTCCCTCTGAGACACACATACATGTAGACATTAATATCTCTCTGAGACACACATACATGCAGACATTAATATCTCTCTCTGAGACACACATACATGTAGACATTAATATCTCTCTGAGACACACATACATGTAGACACATACATGTAGACATTAATATCTCTGAGACACACATACATGTAGACATTAATATCTCTCTCTGAGACACACATACATGTAGACATTAATATCTCTATGAGACACACATACATGTAGACATTAATATCTCTGAGACACACATACATATAGACATTAATATCTATCTGAGACACATACATGTAGGCATTAATTAATATCTCTCTCTGAGACACACATACATGTAGACATTAATATCTCTCTCTGAGACACACATATATGTAGACATTAATATCTCTCTCTGAGACACATACATGTAGACATTAATATCTCTCTGAGACACACATACATGTAGACATTAATATCTCTCTCTGAGACACACATACATGTAGTCATTAATATCTCTCTGAGACACACATACATGTAGACATTAATATCTCTCTGAGACACACATACATGTAGACATTAATATCTCTGAGACACACATACATGTAGACATTAATATCTCTCTCTGAGACACACATACATGTAGACATTAATATCTCTCTGAGACACACATACATGTAGACATTAATATCTCTCTCAGAGACACACATACATGTAGACATTAATATCTCTCTGAGACACACATACATGTAGACATTAATATCTCTCTGAGACACACATACATGTAGACATTAATATCTCTCTGAGACACACATACATGTAGACATTAATATCTCTCTCTGAGACACACATACATGTAGACATTAATATCTCTGAGACACACATACATGTAG
Source organism: Notolepis coatsorum (assembly GCF_963971535.1). Lineage (NCBI taxonomy): Eukaryota > Metazoa > Chordata > Actinopteri > Aulopiformes > Paralepididae > Notolepis > Notolepis coatsorum. The sequence goes on along the minus strand of NW_028173982.1, from coordinate 83,560 downwards.
ACATTAATATCTCTCTCTGAGACACACATACATGTAGACATTAATATCTCTCTCTGAGACACACATACATGTAGACAAATAATATCTCTCTCTGAGACACATACATGTAGACATTAATATCTCTCTGAGACACACATACATGTAGACATTAATATCTCTCTCAGAGACACACATACATGTAGACATTAATATCTCTCTCTGAGACACACATACATGTAGACATTAATATCTCCCTCTCAGACACATACATGTAGACATTAATACCTCTCTGAGACACACATACATGTAGACATTAATATCTCTCTCTGAGACACACATACATGTAGACATTAATATCTCTCTGAGACACACATACATGTAGACATTAATATCTCTCTCAGAGACACACATACATGTAGACATTAATATCTCTCTGAGACACACATACATGTAGACATTAATATCTCTCTCTGAGACACACATACATGTAGACATTAATATCTCTCTCTGAGACACACATACATGTAGACATTAATATCTCTCTCTGAGACACACATACATGTAGACATTAATATCTCTCTGAGACACACATACATGTAGACATTAATATCTCTCTCTGAGACACACATACATGTAGACATTAATATCTCTGAGACACACATACATGTAGACATTAATATCTCTCTCTGAGACACACATACATGTAGACATTAATATCTCTATGAGACACACATACATGTAGACATTAATATCTCTCTGAGACACACACACATGTAGACATTAATATCTCTCTGAGACACACATACATGTAGGCATTAATTAATATCTCTCTCTGAGACACACATACATGTAGACATTAATATCTCTCTCTGAGACACACATATATGTAGACATTAATATCTCTCTCTGAGACACATACATGTAGACATTAATATCTCTCTGAGACACACATACATGTAGACATTAATATCTCTCTGAGACACACATACATGTAGACATTAATATCTCTGAGACACACATACATGTAGACATTAATATCTCTCTCTGAGACACACATACATGTAGACATTAATATCTCTCTCTGAGACACACATACATGTAGACATTAATATCTCTCTGAGACACACATACATGTAGACATTAATATCTCTCTGAGACACACATACATGTAGACATTAATATCTCTGAGACACACATACATGTAGACATTAATATCTCTCTCTGAGACACATACATGTTGACATTAATATCTCTGAGACACACATACATGTAGACATTAATATCTCTCTCTGAGACACACATACATGTAGACATTAATATCTCTCTGAGACACACATACATGCAGACATTAATATCTCTCTCTGAGACACACATACATGTAGACATTAATATCTCTCTGAGACACACATACATGTAGACATTAATATCTCTCTCTGAGACACACATACATGTAGACATTAATATCTCTGAGACACACATACATGTAGACATTAATATCTCTCTCTGAGACACACATACATGTAGACATTAATATCTCTATGAGACACACATACATGTAGACATTAATATCTCTGAGACACACATACATATAGACATTAATATCTATCTGAGACACATACATGTAGGCATTAATTAATATCTCTCTCTGAGACACACATACATGTAGACATTAATATCTCTCTCTGAGGCACACATATATGTAGACATTAATATCTCTCTCTGAGACACATACATGTAGACATTAATATCTCTCTGAGACACACATACATGTAGACATTAATATCTCTCTGAGACACACATACATGTAGACATTAATATCTCTCTCTGAGACACACATACATGTAGACATTAATATCTCTCTGAGACACACATACATGTAGACACTAATATCTCTCTGAGACACACATACATGTAGACATTAATATCTATGAGACACACATACATGTAGACATTAATATCTCTCTCTGAGACACACATACATGTAGACATTAATATCTCTCTGAGACACACATACATGTAGACATTAATATCTCTCTCAGAGACACACATACATGTAGACATTAATATCTCTCTGAGACACACATACATGTAGACATTAATATCTCTCTGAGACACACATACATGTAGACATTAATATCTCTCTGAGACACACATACATGTAGACATTAATATCTCTCTCTGAGACACACATACATGTAGACATTAATATCTCTGAGACACACATACATGTAGACATTAATATCTCTCTCTGAGACACACATACATGTAGACATTAATATCTCTGGGACACACATACATGTAGACATTAATATCTCTCTCTGAGACACATACATGTAGACATTAATATCTCTCTGAGACACACATACATGTAGACATTAATATCTCTCTGAGACACACATACATGTAGACATTAATATCTCTCTCTGAGACACACATACATGTAGATATTAATATCTCTCTCTGAGACACACAGACATGTAGACATTAATATCTCTCTGAGACACACATACATGTAGACATTAATATCTCTGGGACACACATACATGTAGACATTAATATCTCTCTCTGATACACACATACATGTAGACATTAATATCTCTGAGACACACATACATGTAGACATTAATATCTCTCTCTGGGACACACATACATGTAGACATTAATATCTCTCTCTGAGACCCACATACATGTAGACATTAATATCTCTCTCTGAGACACACATACATGTAGACATTAATATCTCTCTGAGACACACATACATGTAGACATTAATATCTCTGAGACACACATACATGTAGACATTAATATCTCTCTCTGAGACACATACATGTTGACATTAATATCTCTGAGACACACATACATGTAGACATTAATATCTCTCTCTGAGACACACATACATGTAGACATTAATATCTCTCTGAGACACACATACATGTAGACATTAATATCTCTGAGACACACATACATATAGACATTAATATCTATCTGAGACACATACATGTAGGCATTAATTAATATCTCTCTCTGAGACACACATACATGTAGACATTAATATCTCTCTCTGAGGCACACATATATGTAGACATTAATATATCTCTCTGAGACACATACATGTAGACATTAATATCTCTCTGAGACACACATACATGTAGACATTAATATCTCTGAGACACACATACATGTAGACATTAATATCTCTCTCTGAAACACACATACATGTAGACATTAATATCTCTATGAGACACACATACATGTAGACATTAATATCTCTGAGACACACATACATATAGACATTAATATCTATCTGAGACACATACATGTAGGCATTAATTAATATCTCTCTCTGAGACACACATACATGTAGACATTAATATCTCTCTCTGAGGCACACATATATGTAGACATTAATATCTCTCTCTGAGACACATACATGTAGACATTAATATCTCTCTGAGACACACATACATGTAGACATTAATATCTCTCTGAGACACACATACATGTAGACATTAATATCTCTCTCTGAGACACACATACATGTAGACATTAATATCTCTCTGAGACACACATACATGTAGACACTAATATCTCTCTGAGACACACATACATGTAGACATTAATATCTATGAGACACACATACATGTAGACATTAATATCTCTCTCTGAGACACACATACATGTAGACATTAATATCTCTCTGAGACACACATACATGTAGACATTAATATCTCTCTCAGAGACACACATACATGTAGACATTAATATCTCTCTGAGACACACATACATGTAGACATTAATATCTCTCTGAGACACACATACATGTAGACATTAATATCTCTCTGAGACACACATACATGTAGACATTAATATCTCTCTCTGAGACACACATACATGTAGACATTAATATCTCTGAGACACACATACATGTAGACATTAATATCTCTCTCTGAGACACACATACATGTAGACATTAATATCTCTGGGACACACATACATGTAGACATTAATATCTCTCTCTGAGACACATACATGTAGACATTAATATCTCTCTGAGACACACATACATGTAGACATTAATATCTCTCTGAGACACACATACATGTAGACATTAATATCTCTCTCTGAGACACACATACATGTAGATATTAATATCTCTCTCTGAGACACACAGACATGTAGACATTAATATCTCTCTGAGACACACATACATGTAGACATTAATATCTCTGGGACACACATACATGTAGACATTAATATCTCTCTCTGATACACACATACATGTAGACATTAATATCTCTGAGACACACATACATGTAGACATTAATATCTCTCTCTGGGACACACATACATGTAGACATTAATATCTCTCTCTGAGACCCACATACATGTAGACATTAATATCTCTCTCTGAGACACACATACATGTAGACATTAATATCTCCCTCTGAGACACACATACATGTAGACATTAATATCTCTCTCTGAGACACACATACATGTAGACATTAATATCTCTCTGAGACACACATATATGTAGACATTAATATATCTGAGACACACATACATGTAGACATTAATATCTCTCTCTGAGACACACATATATGTAGACATTAATATATCTGAGACACACATACATGTAGACATTAATATCTCTCTCTGAGACACACATACATGTAGACATTAATATCTCTCTCTGAGACACACATACATGTAGACATTAATATCTCTCTGAGACACACATACATGTAGACATTAATATCTCTCTGAGACACACATACATGTAGACATTAATATCTCTGAGACACACATACATGTAGACATTAATATCTCTCTCTGAGACACATACATGTTGACATTAATATCTCTGAGACACACATACATGTAGACATTAATATCTCTCTCTGAGACACACATACATGTAGACATTAATATCTCTCTGAGACACACATACATGCAGACATTAATATCTCTCTCTGAGACACACATACATGTAGACATTAATATATCTCTCTGAGACCCACATACATGTAGACATTAATATCTCTGGGACACACATACATGTAGACATTAATATCTCTCTCTGAGACACATACATGTAGACATTAATATCTCTCTGAGACACACATACATGTAGACATTAATATCTCTCTGAGACACACATATATGTAGACATTAATATCTCTCTCTGAGACACACAGACATGTAGACATTAATATCTCTCTGAGACACACATACATGTAGACATTAATATCTCTGGGACACACATACATGTAGACATTAATATCTCTCTCTGAGACACACATACATGTAGACATTAATATCTCTGAGACACACATACATGTAGACATTAATATCTCTCTCTGGGACACACATACATGTAGACATTAATATCTCTCTCTGAGACCCACATACATGTAGACATTAATATCTCTCTCTGAGACACACATGCATGTAGACATTAATATCTCCCTCTGAGACACACATACATGTAGACATTAATATCTCTCTCTGAGACACACATACATGTAGACACTAATATCTCTCTGAGACACACATATATGTAGACATTAATATATCTGAGACACACATACATGTAGACATTAATATCTCTCTCTGAGACACACATATATGTAGACATTAATATATCTGAGACACACATACATGTAGACATTAATATCTCTCTCTGAGACACACATACATGTAGACATTAATATCTCTCTCTGAGACACACATACATGTAGACATTAATATCTCTCTGAGACACACATACATGTAGACATTAATATCTCTCTGAGACACACATACATGTAGACATTAATATCTATGAGACACACATACATGTAGACATTAATATCTCTCTCTGAGACACACATACATGTAGACATTAATATCTCTCTGAGACACACATACATGTAGACATTAATATCTCTCTCAGAGACACACATACACGTAGACATTAATATCTCTCTGAGACACACATACATGTAGACATTAATATCTCTCTGAGACACACATACATGTAGACATTAATATCTCTCTGAGACACACATACATGTAGACATTAATATCTCTCTCTGAGACACACATACATGTAGACATTAATATCTCTGAGACACACATACATGTAGACATTAATATCTCTCTCTGAGACACACATACATGTAGACATTAATATCTCTGGGACACACATACATGTAGACATTAATATCTCTCTCTGAGACACATACATGTAGACATTAATATCTCTCTGAGACACACATACATGTAGACATTAATATCTCTCTGAGACACACATACATGTAGACATTAATATCTCTCTCTGAGACACACATACATGTAGACATTAATATCTCTGAGACACACATACATGTAGACATTAATATCTCTCTCTGGGACACACATACATGTAGACATTAATATCTCTCTCTGAGACCCACATACATGTAGACATTAATATCTCTCTCTGAGACCCACATACATGTAGACATTAATATCTCTCTCTGAGACACACATGCATGTAGACATTAATATCTCCCTCTGAGACACACATACATGTAGACATTAATATCTCTCTGAGACACACATACATGCAGACATTAATATCTCTCTCTGAGACACACATACATGTAGACATTAATATCTCTCTGAGACACACATACATGTAGACACATACATGTAGACATTAATATCTCTGAGACACACATACATGTAGACATTAATATCTCTCTCTGAGACACACATACATGTAGACATTAATATCTCTATGAGACACACATACATGTAGACATTAATATCTCTGAGACACACATACATATAGACATTAATATCTATCTGAGACACATACATGTAGGCATTAATTAATATCTCTCTCTGAGACACACATACATGTAGACATTAATATCTCTCTCTGAGACACACATATATGTAGACATTAATATCTCTCTCTGAGACACATACATGTAGACATTAATATCTCTCTGAGACACACATACATGTAGACATTAATATCTCTCTGAGACACACATACATGTAGACATTAATATCTCTCTCTGAGACACACATACATGTAGTCATTAATATCTCTCTGAGACACACATACATGTAGACATTAATATCTCTCTGAGACACACATACATGTAGACATTAATATCTCTGAGACACACATACATGTAGACATTAATATCTCTCTCTGAGACACACATACATGTAGACATTAATATCTCTCTGAGACACACATACATGTAGACATTAATATCTCTCTCAGAGACACACATACATGTAGACATTAATATCTCTCTGAGACACACATACATGTAGACATTAATATCTCTCTGAGACACACATACATGTAGACATTAATATCTCTCTGAGACACACATACATGTAGACATTAATATCTCTCTCTGAGACACACATACATGTAGACATTAATATCTCTGAGACACACATACATGTAGACATTAATATCTCTCTCTGAGACACACATACATGTAGACATTAATATCTCTCTCTGAGACACACATACATGTAGACAAATAATATCTCTCTCTGAGACACATACATGTAGACATTAATATCTCTCTGAGACACACATACATGTAGACATTAATATCTCTCTCAGAGACACACATACATGTAGACATTAATATCTCTCTCTGAGACACACATACATGTAGACATTAATATCTCCCTCTCAGACACATACATGTAGACATTAATACCTCTCTGAGACACACATACATGTAGACATTAATATCTCTCTCTGAGACACACATACATGTAGACATTAATATCTCTCTGAGACACACATACATGTAGACATTAATATCTCTCTCAGAGACACACATACATGTAGACATTAATATCTCTCTGAGACACACATACATGTAGACATTAATATCTCTCTCTGAGACACACATACATGTAGACATTAATATCTCTCTCTGAGACACACATACATGTAGACATTAATATCTCTCTCTGAGACACACATACATGTAGACATTAATATCTCTCTGAGACACACATACATGTAGACATTAATATCTCTCTCTGAGACACACATACATGTAGACATTAATATCTCTGAGACACACATACATGTAGACATTAATATCTCTCTCTGAGACACACATACATGTAGACATTAATATCTCTATGAGACACACATACATGTAGACATTAATATCTCTCTGAGACACACACACATGTAGACATTAATATCTCTCTGAGACACACATACATGTAGGCATTAATTAATATCTCTCTCTGAGACACACATACATGTAGACATTAATCTCTCTCTCTGAGACACACATATATGTAGACATTAATATCTCTCTCTGAGACACATACATGTAGACATTAATATCTCTCTGAGACACACATACATGTAGACATTAATATCTCTCTGAGACACACATACATGTAGACATTAATATCTCTGAGACACACATACATGTAGACATTAATATCTCTCTCTGAGACACACATACATGTAGACATTAATATCTCTCTCTGAGACACACATACATGTAGACATTAATATCTCTCTGAGACACACATACATGTAGACATTAATATCTCTCTGAGACACACATACATGTAGACATTAATATCTCTGAGACACACATACATGTAGACATTAATATCTCTCTCTGAGACACATACATGTTGACATTAATATCTCTGAGACACACATACATGTAGACATTAATATCTCTCTCTGAGACACACATACATGTAGACATTAATATCTCTCTGAGACACACATACATGCAGACATTAATATCTCTCTCTGAGACACACATACATGTAGACATTAATATCTCTCTGAGACACACATACATGTAGACATTAATATCTATCTCTGAGACACACATACATGTAGACATTAATATCTCTGAGACACACATACATGTAGACATTAATATCTCTCTCTGAGACACACATACATGTAGACATTAATATCTCTATGAGACACACATACATGTAGACATTAATATCTCTGAGACACACATACATATAGACATTAATATCTATCTGAGACACATACATGTAGGCATTAATTAATATCTCTCTCTGAGACACACATACATGTAGACATTAATATCTCTCTCTGAGGCACACATATATGTAGACATTAATATCTCTCTCTGAGACACATACATGTAGACATTAATATCTCTCTGAGACACACATACATGTAGACATTAATATCTCTCTGAGACACACATACATGTAGACATTAATATCTCTCTCTGAGACACACATACATGTAGACATTAATATCTCTCTGAGACACACATACATGTAGACACTAATATCTCTCTGAGACACACATACATGTAGACATTAATATCTATGAGACACACATACATGTAGACATTAATATCTCTCTCTGAGACACACATACATGTAGACATTAATATCTCTCTGAGACACACATACATGTAGACATTAATATCTCTCTCAGAGACACACATACATGTAGACATTAATATCTCTCTGAGACACACATACATGTAGACATTAATATCTCTCTGAGACACACATACATGTAGACATTAATATCTCTCTGAGACACACATACATGTAGACATTAATATCTCTCTCTGAGACACACATACATGTAGACATTAATATCTCTGAGACACACATACATGTAGACATTAATATCTCTCTCTGAGACACACATACATGTAGACATTAATATCTCTGGGACACACATACATGTAGACATTAATATCTCTCTCTGAGACACATACATGTAGACATTAATATCTCTCTGAGACACACATACATGTAGACATTAATATCTCTCTGAGACACACATACATGTAGACATTAATATCTCTCTCTGAGACACACATACATGTAGATATTAATATCTCTCTCTGAGACACACAGACATGTAGACATTAATATCTCTCTGAGACACACATACATGTAGACATTAATATCTCTGGGACACACATACATGTAGACATTAATATATCTCTCTGATACACACATACATGTAGACATTAATATCTCTGAGACACACATACATGTAGACATTAATATCTCTCTCTGGGACACACATACATGTAGACATTAATATCTCTCTCTGAGACCCACATACATGTAGACATTAATATCTCTCTCTGAGACACACATACATGTAGACATTAATATCTCCCTCTGAGACACACATACATGTAGACATTAATATCTCTCTCTGAGACACACATACATGTAGACATTAATATCTCTCTGAGACACACATATATGTAGACATTAATATATCTGAGACACACATACATGTAGACATTAATATCTCTCTCTGAGACACACATATATGTAGACATTAATATATCTGAGACACACATATATGTAGACATTAATATATCTGAGACACACATACATGTAGACATTAATATCTCTCTCTGAGACACACATACATATAGACATTAATATCTATCTGAGACACATACATGTAGGCATTAATTAATATCTCTCTCTGAGACACACATACATGTAGACATTAATATCTCTCTCTGAGACACACATATATGTAGACATTAATATCTCTCTCTGAGACACATACATGTAGACATTAATATCTCTCTGAGACACACATACATGTAGACATTAATATCTCTCTGAGACACACATACATGTAGACATTAATATCTCTCTCTGAGACACACATACATGTAGACATTAATATCTCTCTGAGACACACATACATGTAGACATTAATATCTCTCTGAGACACACATACATGTAGACATTAATATCTCTGAGACACACATACATGTAGACATTAATATCTCTCTCTGAGACACACATACATGTAGACATTAATATCTCTCTGAGACACACATACATGTAGACATTAATATCTTTCTCAGAGACACACATACATGTAGACATTAATATCTCTCTGAGACACACATACATGTAGACATTAATATCTCTCTGAGACACACATACATGTAGACATTAATATCTCTCTGAGACACACATACATGTAGACATTAATATCTCTCTCTGAGACACACATACATGTAGACATTAATATCTCTGAGACACACATACATGTAGACATTAATATCTCTCTCTGAGACACACATACATGTAGACATTAATATCTCTCTCTGAGACACACATACATGTAGACAAATAATATCTCTCTCTGAGACACATACATGTAGACATTAATATCTCTCTGAGACACACATACATGTAGACATTAATATCTCTCTCAGAGACACACATACATGTAGACATTAATATCTCTCTCTGAGACACACATACATGTAGACATTAATATCTCCCTCTCAGACACATACATGTAGACATTAATACCTCTCTGAGACACACATACATGTAGACATTAATATCTCTCTCTGAGACACACATACATGTAGACATTAATATCTCTCTGAGACACACATACATGTAGACATTAATATCTCTCTCAGAGACACACATACATGTAGACATTAATATCTCTCTGAGACACACATACATGTAGACATTAATATCTCTCTCTGAGACACACATACATGTAGACATTAATATATCTCTCTGAGACACACATACATGTAGACATTAATATCTCTCTCTGAGACACATATACATGTAGACATTAATATCTCTCTGAGACACACATACATGTAGACATTAATATCTCTCTCTGAGACACACATACATGTAGACATTAATATCTCTGAGACACACATACATGTAGACATTAATATCTCTCTCTGAGACACACATACATGTAGACATTAATATCTCTATGAGACACACATACATGTAGACATTAATATCTCTCTGAGACACACACACATGTAGACATTAATATCTCTCTGAGACACACATACATGTAGGCATTAATTAATATCTCTCTCTGAGACACACATACATGTAGACATTAATATCTCTCTCTGAGACACACATATATGTAGACATTAATATCTCTCTCTGAGACACATACATGTAGACATTAATATCTCTCTGAGACACACATACATGTAGACATTAATATCTCTCTGAGACACACATACATGTAGACATTAATATCTCTGAGACACACATACATGTAGACATTAATATCTCTCTCTGAGACACACATACATGTAGACATTAATATCTCTCTCTGAGACACACATACATGTAGACATTAATATCTCTCTGAGACACACATACATGTAGACATTAATATCTCTCTGAGACACACATACATGTAGACATTAATATCTCTGAGACACACATACATGTAGACATTAATATCTCTCTCTGAGACACATACATGTTGACATTAATATCTCTGAGACACACATACATGTAGACATTAATATCTCTCTCTGAGACACACATACATGTAGACATTAATATCTCTCTGAGACACACATACATGCAGACATTAATATCTCTCTCTGAGACACACATACATGTAGACATTAATATCTCTCTGAGACACACATACATGTAGACATTAATATCTCTCTCTGAGACACACATACATGTAGACATTAATATCTCTGAGACACACATACATGTAGACATTAATATCTCTCTCTGAGACACACATACATGTAGACATTAATATCTCTATGAGACACACATACATGTAGACATTAATATCTCTGAGACACACATACATATAGACATTAATATCTATCTGAGACACATACATGTAGGCATTAATTAATATCTCTCTCTGAGACACACATACATGTAGACATTAATATCTCTCTCTGAGGCACACATATATGTAGACATTAATATCTCTCTCTGAGACACATACATGTAGACATTAATATCTCTCTGAGACACACATACATGTAGACATTAATATCTCTCTGAGACACACATACATGTAGACATTAATATCTCTCTCTGAGACACACATACATGTAGACATTAATATCTCTCTGAGACACACATACATGTAGACATTAATATCTCTCTGAGACACACATACATGTAGACATTAATATCTATGAGACACACATACATGTAGACATTAATATCTCTCTCTGAGACACACATACATGTAGACATTAATATCTCTCTGAGACACATACATGTAGACATTAATATCTCTCTCAGAGACACACATACATGTAGACATTAATATCTCTCTGAGACACACATACATGTAGACATTAATATCTCTCTGAGACACACATACATGTAGACATTAATATCTCTCTGAGACACACATACATGTAGACATTAATATCTCTCTCTGAGACACACATACATGTAGACATTAATATCTCTGAGACACACATACATGTAGACATTAATATCTCTCTCTGAGACACACATACATGTAGACATTAATATCTCTGGGACACACATACATGTAGACATTAATATCTCTCTCTGAGACACATACATGTAGACATTAATATCTCTCTGAGACACACATACATGTAGACATTAATATCTCTCTGAGACACACATACATGTAGACATTAATATCTCTCTCTGAGACACACATACATGTAGATATTAATATCTCTCTCTGAGACACACAGACATGTAGACATTAATATCTCTCTGAGACACACATACATGTAGACATTAATATCTCTGGGACACACATACATGTAGACATTAATATCTCTCTCTGAGACACACATACATGTAGACATTAATATCTCTGAGACACACATACATGTAGACATTAATATCTCTCTCTGGGACACACATACATGTAGACATTAATATCTCTCTCTGAGACCCACATACATGTCGACATTAATATCTCTCTCTGAGACACACATACATGTAGACATTAATATCTCCCTCTGAGACACACATACATGTAGACATTAATATCTCTCTCTGAGACACACATACATGTAGACATTAATATCTCTCTGAGACACACATATATGTAGACATTAATATATCTGAGACACACATACATGTAGACATTAATATCTCTCTCTGAGACACACATATATGTAGACATTAATATATCTGAGACACACATACATGTAGACATTAATATCTCTCTCTGAGACACACATACATGTAGACATTAATATCTCTCTCTGAGACACACATACATGTAGACATTAATATCTCTCTGAGACACACATACATGTAGACATTAATATCTCTCTGAGACACACATACATGTAGACATTAATATCTCTGAGACACACATACATGTAGACATTAATATCTCTCTCTGAGACACATACATGTTGACATTAATATCTCTGAGACACACATACATGTAGACATTAATATCTCTCTCTGAGACACACATACATGTAGACATTAATATCTCTCTGAGACACACATACATGCAGACATTAATATCTCTCTCTGAGACACACATACATGTAGACATTAATATCTCTCTGAGACACACATACATGTAGACACATACATGTAGACATTAATATCTCTGAGACACACATACATGTAGACATTAATATCTCTCTCTGAGACACACATACATGTAGACATTAATATCTCTATGAGACACACATACATGTAGACATTAATATCTCTGAGACACACATACATATAGACATTAATATCTATCTGAGACACATACATGTAGGCATTAATTAATATCTCTCTCTGAGACACACATACATGTAGACATTAATATCTCTCTCTGAGACACACATATATGTAGACATTAATATCTCTCTCTGAGACACATACATGTAGACATTAATATCTCTCTGAGACACACATCCATGTAGACATTAATATCTCTCTGAGACACACATACATGTAGACATTAATATCTCTCTCTGAGACACACATACATGTAGACATTAATATCTCTCTGAGACACACATACATGTAGACATTAATATCTCTCTGAGACACACATACATGTAGACATTAATATCTCTGAGACACACATACATGTAGACATTAATATCTCTCTCTGAGACACACATACATGTAGACATTAATATCTCTCTGAGACACACATACATGTAGACATTAATATCTCTCTGAGACACACATCCATGTAGACATTAATATCTCTCTGAGACACACATACATGTAGACATTAATATCTCTCTCTGAGACACACATACATGTAGACATTAATATCGCTCTGAGACACACATACATGTAGACATTAATATCTCTCTGAGACACACATACATGTAGACATTAATATCTCTGAGACACACATACATGTAGACATTAATATCTCTCTCTGAGACACACATACATGTAGACATTAATATCTCTCTGAGACACACATACATGTAGACATTAATATCTCTCTCAGAGACACACATACATGTAGACATTAATATCTCTCTGAGACACACATACATGTAGACATTAATATCTCTCTGAGACACACATACATGTAGACATTAATATCTCTCTGAGACACACATACATGTAGACATTAATATCTCTCTCTGAGACACACATACATGTAGACATTAATATCTCTGAGACACACATACATGTAGACATTAATATCTCTCTCTGAGACACACATACATGTAGACATTAATATCTCTCTCTGAGACACACATACATGTAGACAAATAATATCTCTCTCTGAGACACATACATGTAGACATTAATATCTCTCTGAGACACACATACATGTAGACATTAATATCTCTCTCAGAGACACACATACATGTAGACATTAATATCTCTCTCTGAGACACACATACATGTAGACATTAATATCTCCCTCTCAGACACATACATGTAGACATTAATACCTCTCTGAGACACACATACATGTAGACATTAATATCTCTCTCTGAGACACACATACATGTAGACATTAATATCTCTCTGAGACACACATACATGTAGACATTAATATCTCTCTCAGAGACACACATACATGTAGACATTAATATCTCTCTCTGAGACACACATACATGTAGACATTAATATCTCTGAGACACACATACATGTAGACATTAATATCTCTCTCTGAGACACACATACATGTAGACATTAATATCTCTCTCTGAGACACACATACATGTAGACATTAATATCTTTCTGAGACACACATACATGTAGACATTAATATCTCTCTCTGAGACACACATACATGTAGACATTAATATCTCTGAGACACACATACATGTAGACATTAATATCTCTCTCTGAGACACACATACATGTAGACATTAATATCTCTCTCTGAGACACACATACATGTAGACAAATAATATCTCTCTCTGAGACACATACATGTAGACATTAATATATCTCTGAGACACACATACATGTAGACATTAATATCTCTGAGACACACATACATGTAGACATTAATATCTCTCTCTGAGACACATACATGTTGACATTAATATCTCTGAGACACACATACATGTAGACATTAATATCTCTCTCTGAGACACACATACATGTAGACATTAATATCTCTCTGAGACACACATACATGCAGACATTAATATCTCTCTCTGAGACACACATACATGTAGACATTAATATCTCTCTGAGACACACATACATGTAGACATTAATATCTCTCTCTGAGACACACATACATGTAGACATTAATATCTCTGAGACACACATACATGTAGACATTAATATCTCTCTCTGAGACACACATACATGTAGACATTAATATCTCTATGAGACACACATACATGTAGACATTAATATCTCTGAGACACACATACATATAGACATTAATATCTATCTGAGACACATACATGTAGGCATTAATTAATATCTCTCTCTGAGACACACATACATGTAGACATTAATATCTCTCTCTGAGGCACACATATATGTAGACATTAATATCTCTCTCTGAGACACATACATGTAGACATTAATATCTCTCTGAGACACACATACATGTAGACATTAATATCTCTCTGAGACACACATACATGTAGACATTAATATCTCTCTCTGAGACACACATACATGTAGACATTAATATCTCTCTGAGACACACATACATGTAGACATTAATATCTCTCTGAGACACACATACATGTAGACATTAATATCTATGAGACACACATACATGTAGACATTAATATCTCTCTCTGAGACACACATACATGTAGACATTAATATCTCTCTGAGACACACATACATGTAGACATTAATATCTCTCTCAGAGACACACATACATGTAGACATTAATATCTCTCTGAGACACACATACATGTAGACATTAATATCTCTCTGAGACACACATACATGTAGACATTAATATCTCTCTGAGACACACATACATGTAGACATTAATATCTCTCTCTGAGACACACATACATGTAGACATTAATATCTCTGAGACACACATACATGTAGACATTAATATCTCTCTCTGAGACACACATACATGTAGACATTAATATCTCTGGGACACACATACATGTAGACATTAATATCTCTCTCTGAGACACATACATGTAGACATTAATATCTCTCTGAGACACACATACATGTAGACATTAATATCTCTCTGAGACACACATACATGTAGACATTAATATCTCTCTCTGAGACACACATACATGTAGATATTAATATCTCTCTCTGAGACACACAGACATGTAGACATTAATATCTCTCTGAGACACACATACATGTAGACATTAATATCTCTGGGACACACATACATGTAGACATTAATATCTCTCTCTGAGACACACATACATGTAGACATTAATATCTCTGAGACACACATACATGTAGACATTAATATCTCTCTCTGGGACACACATACATGTAGACATTAATATCTCTCTCTGAGACCCACATACATGTCGACATTAATATCTCTCTCTGAGACACACATACATGTAGACATTAATATCTCCCTCTGAGACACACATACATGTAGACATTAATATCTCTCTCTGAGACACACATACATGTAGACATTAATATCTCTCTGAGACACACATATATGTAGACATTAATATATCTGAGACACACATACATGTAGACATTAATATCTCTCTCTGAGACACACATATATGTAGACATTAATATATCTGAGACACACATACATGTAGACATTAATATCTCTCTCTGAGACACACATACATGTAGACATTAATATCTCTCTCTGAGACACACATACATGTAGACATTAATATCTCTCTGAGACACACATACATGTAGACATTAATATCTCTCTGAGACACACATACATGTAGACATTAATATCTCTGAGACACACATACATGTAGACATTAATATCTCTCTCTGAGACACATACATGTTGACATTAATATCTCTGAGACACACATACATGTAGACATTAATATCTCTCTCTGAGACACACATACATGTAGACATTAATATCTCTCTGAGACACACATACATGCAGACATTAATATCTCTCTCTGAGACACACATACATGTAGACATTAATATCTCTCTGAGACACACATACATGTAGACACATACATGTAGACATTAATATCTCTGAGACACACATACATGTAGACATTAATATCTCTCTCTGAGACACACATACATGTAGACATTAATATCTCTATGAGACACACATACATGTAGACATTAATATCTCTGAGACACACATACATATAGACATTAATATCTATCTGAGACACATACATGTAGGCATTAATTAATATCTCTCTCTGAGACACACATACATGTAGACATTAATATCTCTCTCTGAGACACACATATATGTAGACATTAATATCTCTCTCTGAGACACATACATGTAGACATTAATATCTCTCTGAGACACACATCCATGTAGACATTAATATCTCTCTGAGACACACATACATGTAGACATTAATATCTCTCTCTGAGACACACATACATGTAGACATTAATATCTCTCTGAGACACACATACATGTAGACATTAATATCTCTCTGAGACACACATACATGTAGACATTAATATCTCTGAGACACACATACATGTAGACATTAATATCTCTCTCTGAGACACACATACATGTAGACATTAATATCTCTCTGAGACACACATACATGTAGACATTAATATCTCTCTGAGACACACATCCATGTAGACATTAATATCTCTCTGAGACACACATACATGTAGACATTAATATCTCTCTCTGAGACACACATACATGTAGACATTAATATCGCTCTGAGACACACATACATGTAGACATTAATATCTCTCTGAGACACACATACATGTAGACATTAATATCTCTGAGACACACATACATGTAGACATTAATATCTCTCTCTGAGACACACATACATGTAGACATTAATATCTCTCTGAGACACACATACATGTAGACATTAATATCTCTCTCAGAGACACACATACATGTAGACATTAATATCTCTCTGAGACACACATACATGTAGACATTAATATCTCTCTGAGACACACATACATGTAGACATTAATATCTCTCTGAGACACACATACATGTAGACATTAATATCTCTCTCTGAGACACACATACATGTAGACATTAATATCTCTGAGACACACATACATGTAGACATTAATATCTCTCTCTGAGACACACATACATGTAGACATTAATATCTCTCTCTGAGACACACATACATGTAGACAAATAATATCTCTCTCTGAGACACATACATGTAGACATTAATATCTCTCTGAGACACACATACATGTAGACATTAATATCTCTCTCAGAGACACACATACATGTAGACATTAATATCTCTCTCTGAGACACACATACATGTAGACATTAATATCTCCCTCTCAGACACATACATGTAGACATTAATACCTCTCTGAGACACACATACATGTAGACATTAATATCTCTCTCTGAGACACACATACATGTAGACATTAATATCTCTCTGAGACACACATACATGTAGACATTAATATCTCTCTCAGAGACACACATACATGTAGACATTAATATCTCTCTCTGAGACACACATACATGTAGACATTAATATCTCTGAGACACACATACATGTAGACATTAATATCTCTCTCTGAGACACACATACATGTAGACATTAATATCTCTCTCTGAGACACACATACATGTAGACATTAATATCTCTCTGAGACACACATACATGTAGACATTAATATCTCTCTCTGAGACACACATACATGTAGACATTAATATCTCTGAGACACACATACATGTAGACATTAATATCTCTCTCTGAGACACACATACATGTAGACATTAATATCTCTCTCTGAGACACACATACATGTAGACAAATAATATCTCTCTCTGAGACACATACATGTAGACATTAATATATCTCTGAGACACACATACATGTAGACATTAATATCTCTATGAGACACACATACATGTAGACATTAATATCTCTCTGAGACACACACACATGTAGACATTAATATCTCTCTGAGACACACATACATGTAGGCATTAATTAATATCTCTCTCTGAGACACACATACATGTAGACATTAATATCTCTCTCTGAGACACACATATATGTAGACATTAATATCTCTCTCTGAGACACATACATGTAGACATTAATATCTCTCTGAGACACACATACATGTAGACATTAATATCTCTCTGAGACACACATACATGTAGACATTAATATCTCTGAGACACACATACATGTAGACATTAATATCTCTCTCTGAGACACACATACATGTAGACATTAATATCTCTCTGAGACACACATACATGTAGACATTAATATCTCTCTCAGAGACACACATACATGTAGACATTAATATCTCTCTGAGACACACATACATGTAGACATTAATATCTCTCTGAGACACACATACATGTAGACATTAATATCTCTCTGAGACACACATACATGTAGACATTAATATCTCTCTCTGAGACACACATACATGTAGACATTAATATCTCTGAGACACACATACATGTAGACATTAATATCTCTCTCTGAGACACACATACATGTAGACATTAATATCTCTCTCTGAGACACACATACATGTAGACAAATAATATCTCTCTCTGAGACACATACATGTAGACATTAATATATCTCTGAGACACACATACATGTAGACATTAATATCTCTCTCAGAGACACACATACATGTAGACATTAATATCTCTCTCTGAGACACACATACATGTAGACATTAATATCTCCCTCTCAGACACATACATGTAGACATTAATACCTCTCTGAGACACACATACATGTAGACATTAATATCTCTCTGAGACACACATACATGTAGACATTAATATCTCTCTGATACACACATACATGTGTGATCTAATGAGCATAACACACGACTTCAAGTGATTTAATGCTTTTATACAATGGCCGAATTCACCCAACCTTATTGCTATACAATAAACACACAGTAATTGAAGCATAATGGAGATTTATTCACAAAACCATCCACAGAGAAAGTAGATCCAATAGTAGATCCAATGGTCTGACCAAAGAAAATTACCATTTAGTTTTTTTTAAAGTCTGCGATTCTTCTTTTGTTTCACAATGGATCATGACAAACCAATTACATAATCTAAATATATGTGTAAATATGTGTAACGAACTAACATATTCCAGTTGATTGTATCTTTTTTGGAGGATTCGTTCAAAATATATTCATACTTCCATTTGTCTATCTATGGCGGACTCATTCAGACTCATTCAGAAATAAAAATAAAAAAGTAATTAGGTTGTGGGAGGGATCTGGGGTCACGTGGAGTGTGTTATACGATATAACAATGTGTAACTTGACTGTTTCAGCCAATCAGAATCAAGGTATTTGCATGCCATTGTATAAAGAGCAGATGAAGAGAGTTTGTTCTGTTCTCTCTGTCTCCACATCTCTGTTGTTGATCATCAGCATGTGATCAAATATGTCTGGTAGCTGAGAAGTGAGTCATTCATTGCATGAACTGTAACGCAATCATACAAGGTGAACATGAAACACATAAAACACCATTACATGCAGACGGTAAACCATTTGGTTTACGAGATTCACCTTGGAATAAAACAGGCTCCACTGTATTTCCATACTATATATATAATATACAGTATGTAGTAATATCACTGGAGAAGTGAGTAAACTCTGGGTGTGTTTCAGTGATATACAGTATACTATGGGTGTGTTGGTAAATACAGTATGAGAGCAGTGCAGTGATATACAGTATACTATGGGTGTGTTGGTAAATACAGTATGAGAGCAGTGCAGTGATATACAGTATACTATGGGTGTGTTGGTAAATACAGTCTGAGAGCAGAGATATACAGTATACTATGGGTGTGTTGGTAACTACAGTATGAGAGCAGTGCAGTGATATACAGTATACTATGGGTGTGTTGGTAAATACAGTCTGAGAGCAGAGATATACAGTATACTATGGGTGTGTTGGTAACTACAGTATGAGAGCAGTGCAGTGATATACAGTATACTATGGGTGTGTTGAGAGACGTCAAGAGGATTTACCAACAGTTCAGACACAGAGAGGAGTTTACCAACAGTTCAGATACAGAGAGGAGTTTACCAACAGTTCAGATACAGAGAGGAGTTTATCAACAGTTCAGATACAGAGAGGAGTTTACCAACAGTTCAGATACAGAGAGGAATTTATCAACAGTTCAGATAACAGATACAGAGAGGAGTTTATCAACAGTTCAGATGCAGAGAGGAGTTTACCAACAGTTCAGATACAGAGAGGAGTTTACCAACAGTTCAGATACAGAGAGGAGTTTACCAACAGTTCAGATACAGAGAGGAGTTTACCAACAGTTCAGTCACAGAGAGGAGTTTACCAACAGTTCAGATACAGAGAGGAGTTTATCAACAGTTCAGATACAGAGAGGAGTTTACCAACAGTCCAGTCACAGAGAGTAGTTTATCAACAGTTCAGATACAGAGAGGAGTTTACCAACAGTTCAGATACAGAGAGGAGTTTACCAACAGTTCTGTCACAGAGAGGAGTTTACCAACATTTCAGATACAGAGAGGAGTTTACCAACAGTTCAGATACAGAGATGAGTTTACCAACAGTTCAGATACAGAGAGGAGTTTACCAACAGTTCAGATACAGAGATGAGTTTACCAACAGTTCAGATACAGAGAGGAGTTTACCAACAGTTCAGATACAGAGAGGAGTTTACCAACAGTTCTGTCACAGAGAGGAGTTTACCAACATTTCAGATACAGAGAGGAGTTTACCAACAGTTCAGATACAGAGAGGAGTTTACCAACAGTTCAGATACAGAGAGGAGTTTACCAACAGTTCAGATACAGAGAGGAGTTTACCAACAGTTCAGATACAGAGAGGAGTTTACCAACAGTTCAGATACAGAGAGGAGTTTACCAACATTTCAGATACAGAGAGGAGTTTACCAACAGTTCAGTCACAGAGAGGAGTTTACCAACAGTTCAGATACAGAGAGGAGTTTACCAACAGTTCAGATACAGAGAGGAGTTTACCAACAGTTCAGATACAGAGAGGAGTTTACCAACAGTTCAGATACAGAGAGGAGTTTACCAACAGTTCAGATACAGGGAGGAGTTTACCAACAGTTCAGATACAGAGAGGAGTTTACCAACAGTTCAGATACAGAGAGGAGTTTACCAACAGTTCAGATACAGAGAGGAGTTTACCAACAGTTCAGATACAGAGAGGAGTTTACCAACAGTTCAGATACAGAGATGAGTTTACCAACAGTTCAGATACAGAGAGGAGTGTACCAACAGTTCAGATACAGGGAGGAGTTTACCAACAGTTGAGATACAGAGAGGAGTTTATCAACAGTTCAGATACAGAGAGGAGTTTATCAACAGTTCAGATACAGAGAGGAGTTTACCAACAGTTCAGATACAGAGAGGAGTTTACCAACAGTTCAGATACAGAGAGGAGTTTATCAACAGTTCAGATACAGAGAGGAGTTTACCAACAGTTCAGATACAGAGAGGAGTTTACCAACAGTTCAGATACAGAGAGGAGTTTACCAACAGTTCAGATACAGAGAGGAGTTTACCAACAGTTCAGATACAGAGAGGAGTTTACCAACAGTTCAGATACAGATAGGAGTTTACCAACAGTTCAGATACAGAGAGGAGTTTACCAACAGTTCAGATACAGAGAGGAGTTTACCAACAGTTCAGATACAGAGAGGAGTTTACCAACAGTTGAGATACAGAGATGAGTTTATCAACAGTTCAGATACAGAGAGGAGTTTACCAACAGTTCAGATACAGAGAGGAGTTTACCAACAGTTCAGATACAGAGAGGAGTTTACCAACAGTTCAGATAACAGATACAGAGAGCATTGTAAACACAGAAACACTGCTATGACCAGACTATCTGACTATAAACCAGACTATCTGACTTTACACCAGACTATCTGACTATAGGACCAGACTATCTGACTATAAACCAGACTATCTGACTATAAAACAGACTATCTGACTATAAACCAGCCTATCTGACTATAAACCAGACTATCTGACTATAAACCAGCCTATCTGACTATAAACCAGCCTATCTGACTATATAACCTATAGACTATCTGACTATAGGACCAGACTATCTGACTATAAACCAGACTATCTGACTATAAACCAGCCTATCTGACTATAAACCAGCCTATCTGACTATATAACCTATAGACTATCCGCTAGTTTACCAACACACCCTCTGTCAGACTACTGTATATATCAGCCTTCTATCTTACTGCTATAGAAGTGAATGTCCATCTCTGTTCGTTGGTATGTTTTTGTGTTTGTGTGTTTCTCTCATGCACCCTGTAGGTTCATCAAGATGGAGATGAAGTCTGTGAAGTTTGAGGACTCTCTGTTTGAAGACTGTTACTTTGAGGACATCAGGTCAACAGACACCGTGTTTGAGAACTGCACAATACGAGCCACCGTCTTCTACAACACAGGTAGGAGTGACCAGGGCTAAAGGTTAAAGGTCAGGAGTTAGGAGATAGGAGTAAGGGGACTGTCAGCCAGGAGGAATCTTCTACAACACAGGTAGATTATACAAGTTAGGAAGTTATTGAATAAAGCACTGATCCTATTACTGTAAAATAAAGAATTTAAGTAACTTAAAGGGCCATTTCACCTTGGTTCTCTGAATACCACATGCCGTTCATCATTTCTTTATTCATTTAAACAGAGTGCTGTTTCAACAGATTTGTTTGTAAGATTTAAGATTATAATTGTACGGAGCTATTGCTAAGCTAACCCACTACACAGCTAGTCTTAGCTGCTCTCAACACAGTTAGTGTTAGCTACCTCTCAACATAGCTAGTGTTAGCTGCCTCTCAACGTAGTTAGCGTTAGCTGCCACTCGACATAGCTAGTGTTAGATGCCTCTCAACATAGCTAGTGTTAGCTGCCTCAGTCTCAACACAGCTAGTGTTAGCTGCCTCAGTCTCAACACAGCTAGTGTTAGCTGCCTCAGTCTCAACACAGCTAGTGTTAGACATTAATATCTCTCTCTGAGACACACATACATGTAGACATTAATATCTCTCTCTGAGACACACATACATGTAGACATTAATATCTCTCTGAGACACACATACATGTAGACATTAATATCTCTCTGAGACACACATACATGTAGACATTAATATCTCTGAGACACACATACATGTAGACATTAATATCTCTCTCTGAGACACATACATGTTGACATTAATATCTCTGAGACACATACATGTAGACATTAATATCTCTCTCTGAGACACACATACATGCAGACATTAATATCTCTCTCTGAGACACACATACATGTAGACATTAATATCTCTCTGAGACACACATACATGTAGACATTAATATCTCTCTCTGAGACACACATACATGTAGACATTAATATCTCTGAGACACACATACATGTAGACATTAATATCTCTCTCTGAGACACACATACATGTAGACATTAATATCTCTATGAGACACACATACATGTAGACATTAATATCTCTCTCTGAGACACACATACATGTAGACATTAATATCTCTATGAGACACACATACATGTAGACATTAATATCTCTGAGACACACATACATATAGACATTAATATCTATCTGAGACACATACATGTAGGCATTAATTAATATCTCTCTCTGAGACACACATACATGTAGACATTAATATCTCTCTCTGAGGCACACATATATGTAGACATTAATATCTCTCTCTGAGACACATACATATAGACATTAATATCTCTCTGAGACACACATACAAGTAGACATTAATATCTCTCTGAGACACACATACATGTAGACATTAATATCTCTCTGAGACACACATACATGTAGACATTAATATCTCTCTCTGAGACACACATACATGTAGACATTAATATCTCTCTGAGACACACATACATGTAGACATTAATATCTCTCTGAGACACACATACATGTAGACATTAATATCTATGAGACACACATACATGTAGACATTAATATCTCTCTCTGAGACACACATACATGTAGACATTAATATCTCTCTGAGACACACATACATGTAGACAAATAATATCTCTCTCTGAGACACATACATGTAGACATTAATATCTCTCTGAGACACACATACATGTAGACATTAATATCTCTCTCAGAGACACACATACATGTAGACATTAATATCTCTCTCTGAGACACACATACATGTAGACATTAATATCTCCCTCTCAGACACATACATGTAGACATTAATACCTCTCTGAGACACACATACATGTAGACATTAATATCTCTCTCTGAGACACACATACATGTAGACATTAATATCTCTCTGAGACACACATACATGTAGACATTAATATCTCTCTCAGAGACACACATACATGTAGACATTAATATCTCTCTGAGACACACATACATGTAGACATTAATATATCTCTCTGAGACACACATACATGTAGACATTAATATCTCTCTCTGAGACACACATACATGTAGACATTAATATCTCTCTGAGACACACATACATGTAGACATTAATATCTCTGGGACACACATACATGTAGACATTAATATCTCTCTCTGAGACACACATACATGTAGACATTAATATCTCTGAGACACACATACATGTAGACATTAATATCTCTCTCTGGGACACACATACATGTAGACATTAATATCTCTCTCTGAGACCCACATACATGTAGACATTAATATCTCTCTCTGAGACACACATACATGTAGACATTAATATCTCCCTCTGAGACACACATACATGTAGACATTAATATCTCTCTCTGAGACACACATACATGTAGACATTAATATCTCTCTGAGACACACATATATGTAGACATTAATATATCTGAGACACACATACATGTAGACATTAATATCTCTCTCTGAGACACACATATATGTAGACATTAATATATCTGAGACACACATACATGTAGACATTAATATCTCTCTCTGAGACACACATACATGTAGACATTAATATCTCTCTCTGAGACACACATACATGTAGACATTAATATCTCTCTGAGACACACATACATGTAGACATTAATATCTCTCTGAGACACACATACATGTAGACATTAATATCTCTGAGACACACATACATGTAGACATTAATATCTCTCTCTGAGACACATACATGTTGACATTAATATCTCTGAGACACACATACATGTAGACATTAATATCTCTCTCTGAGACACACATACATGTAGACATTAATATCTCTCTGAGACACACATACATGCAGACATTAATATCTCTCTCTGAGACACACATACATGTAGACATTAATATCTCTCTGAGACACACATACATGTAGACACATACATGTAGACATTAATATCTCTGAGACACACATACATGTAGACATTAATATCTCTCTCTGAGACACACATACATGTAGACATTAATATCTCTATGAGACACACATACATGTAGACATTAATATCTCTGAGACACACATACATATAGACATTAATATCTATCTGAGACACATACATGTAGGCATTAATTAATATCTCTCTCTGAGACACACATACATGTAGACATTAATATCTCTCTCTGAGACACACATATATGTAGACATTAATATCTCTCTCTGAGACACATACATGTAGACATTAATATCTCTCTGAGACACACATCCATGTAGACATTAATATCTCTCTGAGACACACATACATGTAGACATTAATATCTCTCTCTGAGACACACATACATGTAGACATTAATATCTCTCTGAGACACACATACATGTAGACATTAATATCTCTCTGAGACACACATACATGTAGACATTAATATCTCTGAGACACACATACATGTAGACATTAATATCTCTCTCTGAGACACACATACATGTAGACATTAATATCTCTCTGAGACACACATACATGTAGACATTAATATCTCTCTGAGACACACATCCATGTAGACATTAATATCTCTCTGAGACACACATACATGTAGACATTAATATCTCTCTCTGAGACACACATACATGTAGACATTAATATCGCTCTGAGACACACATACATGTAGACATTAATATCTCTCTGAGACACACATACATGTAGACATTAATATCTCTGAGACACACATACATGTAGACATTAATATCTCTCTCTGAGACACACATACATGTAGACATTAATATCTCTCTGAGACACACATACATGTAGACATTAATATCTCTCTCAGAGACACACATACATGTAGACATTAATATATCTCTGAGACACACATACATGTAGACATTAATATCTCTCTGAGACACACATACATGTAGACATTAATATCTCTCTGAGACACACATACATGTAGACATTAATATCTCTCTCTGAGACACACATACATGTAGACATTAATATCTCTGAGACACACATACATGTAGACATTAATATCTCTCTCTGAGACACACATACATGTAGACATTAATATCTCTCTCTGAGACACACATACATGTAGACAAATAATATCTCTCTCTGAGACACATACATGTAGACATTAATATCTCTCTGAGACACACATACATGTAGACATTAATATCTCTCTCAGAGACACACATACATGTAGACATTAATATCTCTCTCTGAGACACACATACATGTAGACATTAATATCTCCCTCTCAGACACATACATGTAGACATTAATACCTCTCTGAGACACACATACATGTAGACATTAATATCTCTCTCTGAGACACACATACATGTAGACATTAATATCTCTCTGAGACACACATACATGTAGACATTAATATCTCTCTCAGAGACACACATACATGTAGACATTAATATCTCTCTGAGACACACATACATGTAGACATTAATATATCTCTCTGAGACACACATACATGTAGACATTAATATCTCTCTCTGAGACACACAAACATGTAGACATTAATATCTCTCTCTGAGACACACATACATGTAGACATTAATATCTCTCTGAGACACACATACATGTAGACATTAATATCTCTCTCTGAGACACACATACATGTAGACATTAATATCTCTGAGACACACATACATGTAGACATTAATATCTCTCTCTGAGACACACATACATGTAGACATTAATATCTCTCTCTGAGACACACATACATGTAGACAAATAATATCTCTCTCTGAGACACATACATGTAGACATTAATATATCTCTGAGACACACATACATGTAGACATTAATATCTCTATGAGACACACATACATGTAGACATTAATATCTCTCTGAGACACACACACATGTAGACATTAATATCTCTCTGAGACACACATACATGTAGGCATTAATTAATATCTTAGCTGCCTCAGTCTCAACACAGCTAGTGTTAGCTGCCTCAGTCTCAACACAGCTAGTGTTAGCTGCCTCAGTCTCAACATAGCTAGTGTTAGCTGCCTCAGTCTCAACACAGCTAGTGTTAGCTACCTCAGTCTCAACACAGCTAGTGTTAGCTGCCTCAGTCTCAACACAGCTAGTGTTAGCTGCCTCAGTCTCAACATAGCTAGTGTTAGCTGCCTCAGTCTCAACACAGCTAGTGTTAGCTGCCTCAGTCTCAACACAGCTAGTGTTAGCTGCCACTCAACACAGCTAGTGTTAGCTGCCTCTCAACATAACTAGCGTTAGCTGCCTCAGTCTCAACATAGCTAGTGTTAGCTGCCTCCGTCTCAAGACAGCTAGTGTTAACTGCCTCAGTCTCAACACAGCTCGTGTTAGCTGCCTCTCAACATAACTAGCGTTAGCTGCCTCAGTCTCAACACAGCTAGTGTTAGCTGCCTCAGTCTCAACACAGCTAGTGTTAGCTGGCTCTCAACATAACGAGCGTTAGCTGCCTCAGTCCCAACAGAGCTAGTGTTAGCTGCCTCAGTCTCAACACAGCTAGTGTTAGCTGCCTCTCAACGTAGTTAGCGTTAGCTGCCACTCGATATAGCTCTAGTGTTAGCTGCCTCTCAACATAGTTAGCGTTAGCTGCCACTCGACATAGCTAGTGTTAGATGCCTCTCAACATAGCTAGTGTTAGCTGCCTCAGTCTCAACACAGCTAGTGTTAGCTGCCTCAGTCTCAACACAGCTAGAGTTAGCTGCCTCAGTCTCAACACAGCTAGTGTTAGCTGCCTCTCAACATAACTAGTGTTAGCTGCCTCAGTCTCAACATAACTAGTGTTAGCTGCCTCAGTCTCAACACAGCTAGTGTTAGCTGCCTCAGTCTCAACACAGCTAGTGTTAGCTGCCTCAGTCAACACAGCTAGCATTAGCTGCCTCAGTCTCAACACAGCCAGTGTTAGCTGCCTCAGACTCAACATAACTAGCGTTAGCTGCCTCAGTCTCAACATAACTAGTGTCCAATTATCTAGCAGTCACTGTTAATGTGCGTCAACTAGATCTCCCCATTGGAAGGGTGCAGGCGATCAACTGTTTTAATACGGACCAAAGGAAACAATTCCGACATCTGCTTGAATGTTATTTATTAGGATATAGCATCCAAACACTCGAAAACTCCAACGTCATTGGCAAACAGCCAGCAGGTGGTCAATTAGACAGCAGGTAGCTAGTAGCATTAGTCATTAGTAGCCATTAGATTACTGGTAGTCTTTAGACGGCATTATTCATCAGTCATTAGTCACTTTACCGTCAGTTAACAGTCAGATTATTTACCTATACAAACGGGAAACAAAACGGCATTCATTAGCCACATGTGCTATGCATATATAAATGATAATTACGAACATAAACATCGCATACAAAAGACAACAATGCAACATACCGTTAGCCAGTTAGATCGCCTACGGGGCTTTTCTCATTACAGGCATATGGCTATGAGTGTCTCTTAAATAGTGCGTCACGCAGACTCTGAATCAGCCCACCTGTTCACAGTTTCTGTCTCCAGGAGTCCCACAGTCTGCAGTAAACGCCCACTAGGTGGCACCAGATGATAAATAATACTTGTATAGTAAGTGCCTCTATAATAATAATAATAATAATAATAATAATATCTCTGTAGGAAAGGCGCTGGATAATTCTCCAACTAGTATTAGCTGCCTCTCAACACAGCTAGTGTTAGCTGCCTCAGTCTCAACACAGCTAGTGTTAGCTGCCTCAGTCTCAACACAGCTAGTGTTAGCTGCCTCTCAACATAACTAGCGTTAGCTGCCTCAGTCTCAACATAGCTAGTGTTAGCTGCCTCAGTCTCAACACAGCTAGTGTTAGCTGCCTCTCAACATAACTAGCGTTAGCTGCCTCAGTCTCAACATAACTAGTGTTAGCTGCCTCTCAACATAACTAACGTTAGCTGCCTCAGTCTCAACACAGCTAGTGTTAGCTGCCTCTCAACATAACTAGTGTTAGCTGCCTCAGTCTCAACACAGCTAGTGTTAGCTGCCTCAGTCTCAACACAGCTAATGTTAGCTGCCTCAGTCTCAACATAACTAGTGTTAGCTGCCTCAGTCTCAACACAGCTAGTGTTAGCTGCCTCAGTCTCAACATAACTAGTGTTAGCTGCCTCAGTCTCAACATAACTAGTGTTAGCTGCCTCAGTCTCAACACAGCTAGTGTTAGCTGCCTCAGTCTCAACATAGCTAGTGTTAGCTTCCTCAGTCTCAACACAGCTAGTGTTAGCTGCCTCAGTCTCAACACAGCTAGTGTTAGCTGCCTCAGTCTCAACACAGCTAGTGTTAGCTGCCTCAGTCTCAACATAGCTAGTGTTAGCTGCCTCAGTCTCAACACAGCTAGTGTTAGCTGCCTCAGTCTCAACACAGCTAGTGTTAGCTGCCTCAGTCTCAACACAGCTAGTGTTAGCTGCCTCAGTCTCAACATAGCTAGTGTTAGCTGCCTCAGTCTCAACACAGCTAGTGTTAGCTGCCTCAGTCTCAACACAGCTAGTGTTAGCTGCCACTCAACACAGCTAGTGTTAGCTGCCTCTCAACATAACTAGCGTTAGCTGCCTCAGTCTCAACATAGCTAGTGTTAGCTGCCTCCGTCTCAAGACAGCTAGTGTTAACTGCCTCAGTCTCAACACAGCTCGTGTTAGCTGCCTCTCAACATAACTAGCGTTAGCTGCCTCAGTCTCAACACAGCTAGTGTTAGCTGCCTCAGTCTCAACACAGCTAGTGTTAGCTGGCTCTCAACATAACGAGCGTTAGCTGCCTCAGTCCCAACAGAGCTAGTGTTAGCTGCCTCAGTCTCAACACAGCTAGTGTTAGCTGCCTCTCAACGTAGTTAGCGTTAGCTGCCACTCGATATAGCTCTAGTGTTAGCTGCCTCTCAACATAGTTAGCGTTAGCTGCCACTCGACATAGCTAGTGTTAGATGCCTCTCAACATAGCTAGTGTTAGCTGCCTCAGTCTCAACACAGCTAGAGTTAGCTGCCTCAGTCTCAACACAGCTAGTGTTAGCTGCCTCTCAACATAACTAGTGTTAGCTGCCTCAGTCTCAACATAACTAGTGTTAGCTGCCTCAGTCTCAACACAGCTAGTGTTAGCTGCCTCAGTCTCAACACAGCTAGTGTTAGCTGCCTCAGTCAACACAGCTAGCATTAGCTGCCTCAGTCTCAACACAGCCAGTGTTAGCTGCCTCAGACTCAACATAACTAGCGTTAGCTGCCTCAGTCTCAACATAACTAGTGTCCAATTATCTAGCAGTCACTGTTAATGTGCGTCAACTAGATCTCCCCATTGGAAGGGTGCAGGCGATCAACTGTTTTAATACGGACCAAAGGAAACAATTCCGACATCTGCTTGAATGTTATTTATTAGGATATAGCATCCAAACACTCGAAAACTCCAACGTCATTGGCAAACAGCCAGCAGGTGGTCAATTAGACAGCAGGTAGCTAGTAGCATTAGTCATTAGTAGCCATTAGATTACTGGTAGTCTTTAGACGGCATTATTCATCAGTCATTAGTCACTTTACCGTCAGTTAACAGTCAGATTATTTACCTATACAAACGGGAAACAAAACGGCATTCATTAGCCACATGTGCTATGCATATATAAATGATAATTACGAACATAAACATCGCATACAAAAGACAACAATGCAACATACCGTTAGCCAGTTAGATCGCCTACGGGGCTTTTCTCATTACAGGCATATGGCTATGAGTGTCTCTTAAATAGTGCGTCACGCAGACTCTGAATCAGCCCACCTGTTCACAGTTTCTGTCTCCAGGAGTCCCACAGTCTGCAGTAAACGCCCACTAGGTGGCACCAGATGATAAATAATACTTGTATAGTAAGTGCCTCTATAATAATAATAATAATAATAATAATATCTCTGTAGGAAAGGCGCTGGATAATTCTCCAACTAGTATTAGCTGCCTCTCAACACAGCTAGTGTTAGCTGCCTCAGTCTCAACACAGCTAGTGTTAGCTGCCTCAGTCTCAACACAGCTAGTGTTAGCTGCCTCTCAACATAACTAGCGTTAGCTGCCTCAGTCTCAACATAGCTAGTGTTAGCTGCCTCAGTCTCAACACAGCTAGTGTTAGCTGCCTCTCAACATAACTAGCGTTAGCTGCCTCAGTCTCAACATAACTAGTGTTAGCTGCCTCTCAACATAACTAACGTTAGCTGCCTCAGTCTCAACACAGCTAGTGTTAGCTGCCTCTCAACATAACTAGTGTTAGCTGCCTCAGTCTCAACACAGCTAGTGTTAGCTGCCTCAGTCTCAACACAGCTAATGTTAGCTGCCTCAGTCTCAACATAACTAGTGTTAGCTGCCTCAGTCTCAACACAGCTAGTGTTAGCTGCCTCAGTCTCAACATAACTAGTGTTAGCTGCCTCAGTCTCAACATAACTAGTGTTAGCTGCCTCAGTCTCAACACAGCTAGTGTTAGCTGCCTCAGTCTCAACATAACTAGTGTTAGCTGCCTCAGTCTCAACACAGCTAGTGTTAGCTGCCTCAGTCTCAACATAATTAGCGTTAGCTGCCTCAGTCTCAACACAGCTAGTGTTAGCTGCCTCTCAACATAACTAGTGTTAGCTGCCTCAGTCTCAACACAGCTAGTGTTAGCTGCCTCAGTCTCAACACAGCTAGTGTTAGCTGCCTCAGTCTCAACATAACTAGTGTTAGCTGCCTCAGTCTCAACACAGCTAGTGTTAGCTGCCTCAGTCTCAACATAACTAGCGTTAGCTGCCTCAGTCTCAACACAGGTTTATTGTTCCACGTCTTCAATATAAACTCCGTTATTAGGAGGTGCCTTTGTGGCTTATTTCTTTTTCTATAATACCTCTTTATTGAGTGTTGTCCTGTTTTTTGGACTTGGTTTATTTTCTTAAATACTCATTTTCAGGCTTCCACCTGTAAAGGTTGTTTTTTGTTGTTTATTTTTCGTTACATGAGTCCCTATTATCTGCTCATGACCCCCCCCCCCCCCACACACACACACACACGCACACACACACACACACACACACACACACACACACACACACACACACACACACACACACACACACACACACACACACACACACACACACACACACACACACACACACACACACACACACACACACACACACCTATACGGGTTTATGCTACATCGTGGGGACCAATGACTGTATACAGCCTGATGGGATCCAGCCTTTCTAAAGGGTCTAGAGACATGATTTTAACTGCTAAAATCATTATATTTTTTTGTTAACACAAAAACCACTTGACATTTTCAAAACTCTCCAAAAAAAAAAAAATCTGATATCTACTGGTTTATACTACCTCATGGGGACCACATGACTGTATACAGCCTGATGGGATCCAGCCTTTCTAAAGGGTCTAGAGACATGATTTTAACTGCTAAAATCATTTGAATTTTTTGTTAACACAAAAACCACTTGACATTTTCACAACTCTTAAAAAAAAAGAAACCTGAAATCCCTCCCCCCATGGGGACCGGTCCCCATGGGGGGGAGGGATTTCATGTTTCTTTTTTTTGTGTGTTAACAAACAAATATAATGATTTTAGCAGTTAAAATCATGTCTCTAGACCCTTTAGAAAGGCTGGATCCCATCAGGCTGTATACAGGTTATAGTCAAGTCAAGTAATTTATTTATAGAGCACATTTAAAAGCTCGAGAGCCAACCAAAGTGCTGTACAGTACAGTCAAAGCATAAAATCAATGTCCTATAAAATACACAAATATAAAAAGGCACAACAGGACAGGACAGTACAAAAGGACAAGCGGATAGGGGAGCACAAAGTACAGTATAGCACACCGGGGACAGAGGAGCACAAGAAGAGATACAAGAGGGAGGGGCGAGGATAAAATTGCATGGGAGTGTGTGGGTTAGGGTAACCGAGAATCAGGATTAATCGAAGGCTAGGGAATAAAAGTGGGTTTTTAAACGGGCCTTAAATGTCTCCAGCGTAGGGGCAGATCGAATCTCCAGGGGAAGCTGGTTCCATAGTTTGAGGGCTACGGCCTTGAAGGAGCGATCGCCTCTCTTTTTTAGTCTGGTGCTGGGGGGGGGGGGGGGGGGGGGCAGCCGAGCCTGGTTGGAGGATCTTAGTGACCTGGGTGCTACGTAGGGGGTGATGAGCTCGGTGATGTATAGGGGTACTGCACCCGATAGTGCCTTGAAGATCAAAGATTACACCCAGGCTCTTGACGTGGGGTTTGAGGTGGGTGGAGAGTTGTCCTAGGCTGTTGGAGAGTGTTTGAGTGGAAGAGGGGGGCCAAACAAAATGATCTCTGTTATGTTCATTGGCATACTATCAACACCACTGTTAGGCACTGCACATAACATACAATCAATTCAAAACAATACACTACCTTCCATTGTTTGGGGCTCTTGTTACAGTTTTTTACGACTGCTTTGATGCATTTTGCACATCAGAGTTTCAATGTGCAAAACTCAAAATGCTAATTGCTAAACTGACTTTAAAAATGCATACTCTAAGATACTAAATGCTATGCTTACATATCAAGTGCAAAACTGTTAATACAAAGTGCAAAACTCTAAATCATATGCTCCAGTCTCAGAATACAGCCACCTAATACTACATCAATGTTCAATTGCTTATTGCTACACAGGCAGATCACTAAATCAATTCCAACAGGTGTTTGTACTAATGTCTCATTACCTTCAACAGCCTTGCCCAGGTGAGTAGCATTGCAATACAATTGATAATATCTTCACCACTACATAAAAAGCTGCTTATAAACCTGAAGAAAGGAGCAACATGGAGCAAGTTGGTGCAGCTGAGGTTGCACAACGAAGGACAGGGTCATGGATGGGGTCGTGGCCAAGGAGGCAGAAGAACATCTGTCTCAAATGAAATTATAACCACAATTGTTGACCATGTAATACAGTAAACCGAGGTCTTACTAGTGTCTCATAAAGACAAACAAGTGGTTGAGCAGATATTGAGTGCAGAACTAGAGATGGTTAGTGACTGGCTAGGCTACAACAAGCTGTCCCTCCATGTGGGGAAGACTGAGTCCATCCTATTTGGGTCAAAGGTCAGGCTCAGAAAATCACCAGGTTTTAACATTAGAATAGGAGATACTGTTCTCACCGACAAAACATCTGTGAAATATCTTGGTTGTGCCAGTCAGATACAGGAGTTGTATGGGGAAGGAGTCATTTTTGTATTCTGCAGCTGTCTGCCCAGTGACCTGAATGGCTCAAAAGGGACTATATGGTAAATGGTAAATGGTATATGTGATGTGCAGTGGCGGCTGCTGACCAAATTTTTGGTGAAGCAAACATTTTATTTTTAAAACATCCCACAATGTGTGTGTCATTGGTGGCTGGTGCGTTAAAAAATTGGGGAGGACGGGAGAGATTAAAAGTAATAAAGAAGTCCGAAATTCAAGCTTTCTTTAACTACAAGGCATTTATTCATCATTTATACAACGGCATGCAAATTTCTCGATTCTGATTGGCCATTCACACGTCTTTATTGGCAACAATCCACGGTCCTGGGCTCAGGACCCGCCCACAACCAAATCACATAACCCTCCCCGGCTCACTCCGGGAGAAAACAAGATCGCGGACAACAAATGGTTATGTTGAAAGCACCATAACGACTAAATATGAAGCGATTCTGTCAAGGGGAATGTGTTAGTCCTTTAAACAATGTTGGATGATGTAATTGATGGGTCTTGACTCAATCTAGAACAAAAGAAAAATCGCGGATTGATTGATAGATTAATTGATTGATTTAAATTTCTTCCTTCCTACTTTCTACTGACTGCAGCGTTCTCTCTCACTGTCCGCCGCTGGCGTACCCACAAACACACACACACACATACACACACACACACACACACACACACACACACACACATACACACACACACGCACACACACACCGTGACACACACACACACACACGCACACACACACACACACACACACTCCTGTCTGCAACAGCGGGGGAGTCAGACTGAGAGAGAAGCAGCGCTGTTTTAAGTGAGCATGGTCTATTGAATTGATTGATTGGTTGATTGCTAATTTTATTACTGTACCCCTGGTTTCCAACTGGTTAAGTTTAGGCTAAAAGAAATAAATAAAAAAATAGGGCGAAGAAAACGTTTTTTTCCTATAGGGCAAAGAAAACGTTTTAATACATTTTCAATCAATCATTCCAATAATACACAGTTGGATGTGTTAGTTGGTTGGATGCACTTCAAGCTGCTTCCACATGAGGCAACTTCTCTCAATCATTCCAATAATACACAGTTGGATGTGTTAGTTTGGTTGGATGCACTTCAAGCTGCTTCCACATGGAGTTGTGGGAACAACTTTTTCTGGCGGATGGTTTTTTCAATAAATCTTCGATTAATGTGTGTTTATTGTATATAAATAAGGTTGGATGAATCTGGCAGTTGTATAAAAGCTTTACACCACGTGCAGTCGTGATTTGTGACCAATAAACCATGCCTAGGGGGGTCTAACGACACTCGGCTGCGCCTCGGGCCTAACAACCACCCCTAGGCATGGTTTATTGGTCACAAACCACTCCTGCGTGTGATGTAATGCTTAAATATATTTTTTTTATAATATCAAACAGAAGACTGACTACACCGAATACAGAAGCCATGTTCGCTGGATTTTGGGGAAAAACAATATCTTTGACCTGTATTGGTCCCCTTGATACCACATTGTTGGGTATGGCCTACTTGGCCATAGTGCAGGGTCTTGTGAGGTCAAACCTTTAGTGGTGGTGGTGATACTGCTGCTTGTAGAGGTGGGTGACACGTCATCTTCATGATGGGCAGGTGTTATGGTCTCACTGAAGGTGGATGTTGACGGACAGGGTTCCTGCAAGTTTCAACAGGTTACATTTAAGACCTTTTAAGACCACTTTCAATATAATCTAATATGTTGCCATACCAGCAAAGAACTATTAAGGACAATTACTAAGAAGTAATTCCATGTATTCGCTATTACCATACTGCTTACTTTGCAGCCTGTACATTTCCCCCCCAAACACATTTAAACATGATCCAGAGAAGTACAGTATGGCTAAATACACACAATTGTTAAGGGGATGCAGACCAGAGAAAGACTTTCGTCTTGTTTACATCAGGGTCCCCCATTTTCAATTCATGATGAATTGTAAGAAATGGTGCAATTAGCACCATGCAATCCATTCTTTGTGGATCTAGCCCACAGTGTTTGTACACGTATAATA
The DNA here is from genome assembly GCF_963971535.1 of Notolepis coatsorum. Taxonomy (NCBI): domain Eukaryota; kingdom Metazoa; phylum Chordata; class Actinopteri; order Aulopiformes; family Paralepididae; genus Notolepis; species Notolepis coatsorum. The sequence goes on along the minus strand of NW_028173982.1, from coordinate 44,476 downwards.
TTGGGAGTTGTGCCTATAATTGACTCTTTGATACCGGCTCTGACCTGGTGAACGATCATGATTGCTCTGGCCTCCAGTGGCCTCTGCTATTGGGCTCTCAGACGTGGACCGGCTGTGGCTGTCTGAGGTCTCTGGGTCAATAAATGCTGCCTTTGTGGGCTCACGTGCTGCAGACTGTGCTGTCGTCCATCTGTAGATTGTGTAGGTACACTTGAGACACCTTCTTGATGAGTTCTCACCTGCAGGCACAGTCAAACATGCATGGATACAGTTAGACAGTAGACAATTATTTTTTTAAAACATCCCCCACTGTGTGTCAGTGGTGGCTGGTTAGTTAAAAAATTGGGGAGGACGGGAGAGATAAAAAAAAGAAATGTAATAAAGAAGTCAGAAATTCAAGTTTTTTTTTAACTACAAGGCATTTATTCATATTTTTTTTTTTATAATATCAAACAGAAGACTGAGTCTGTGCTAACCGAATACAGAAGCCATGTTCGCTGTATTTTGGGGAGGAAACTATCTTTGACCTGTATAGGGAGGTGTAGTGGTTACGTCATTTTCGTTTTTTTCCTGTTCCACCCTCTGTGGAATGCAATGTATTTCCCCATTTACCATTTCTAAATAGTCTCGTTTTAGATAAACAAAGCATTAGCATTGGCATGGTGTACCTTTCTGTGCGTATTTATCCACAATCTATAGCTCAAGATGAAAATATTCGCAATTAATCGTAAAGGTAGCAAAATAACAACGTTTATTACAACATTGTTGGGTATGGCCTATGACACTTGGCCATAGTGCAGGGTCTTGTGAGGTCAAACCTTTAGTGGTGATGGTGATACTGCTGCTTGCAGAGGTGGGTGACACGTCATCTTCATGATGGGCAGGTGTTATGGTCTCACTGAAGGTAACGGACAGGGTTCCTGCAAGTTTCAACAGGTTAAGACCTTTTTAAGACCCCTTTCAATGGAATCTAATAAATATCTAAAGAACTATTAAGGAAAATGACTAAGAAGTAATTCCATATGTATTGGCCTGATAGGCTGTTACTCTGCAGCCCGGACGGGTGAATACTTTCAACAACAAATGTTTGTTTCCGCGTGCGAGTTTTGCGCTCTGATTGGCCAGGTCATGTGACATGTGCGCCAATCGTGGGACAGCAAGTTCTGCGCCTATTTCCGGGTCTAACAGCCTGCAAACTACCTGGCGTTCTATCGCCATGCTCTAAGACAAACTCTAACCTTAACCAACTTCGAAAGAGTGGCTAAGCTTAACCGTCGAAAGAAGGGCAGGTGTTCTATCGCCATGCTCTAAGTCTAAGACAAACTCTAACCTTAACCAACTCCGAAAGAGCACCTGAGCTTAACCAGTGTAGACACTTACAGTCCCACGATTGGACGTACATGTCACATGACCAGAAATGACCTGGCCAATCAGAGACGCGGAAACAAACATTTGTTGTCTAAAGTATTCAGGCAGCCCCGACATTTCCCCCCCAAACACATTTAAACATGATAGAGAGAAGTTATCGCAACATAGAAGTCATTTCCTAATCAATACCATTTAAGACTGACTTTTTAAGGCCCAAAATTGTGATTATTAAATGTAAGACTTTAAGAACAGTTATGAATATGAGCACTTTGAAAGGGATCATGTACCTTGGCTAATGTGTCCTCCTGAGCTTGGTCAATATCCACCTGGGCTGGTATATCCTCTTGCACATTATAGGCAGGAGGTGGGGTGCCAAAATACTTCAATAATGACCCTAGGAGAGATAAGAAAATTATATAATTATAGTAAAAAGCATTGCATTCATGATAGCTTAAAATGACAAGAACAGCTACAGTAGCTAAGTTAATAATTATGCTCAAGTCACCAACAGTGTTTATGAGCTTTTGAAAAGCAAATATATTACAAGGTGCATTTTTCACAAAATGAAACAAAAACATGATAATTGACTGTTCCTGTCCTTTACAGTTAGCTAGCTAGGATACTGCCAGTGAAACTGCCCTGCAGAAGCTAACATCAGCTAACGAATTTGGCTAGCTAACAGTGATACTATTTTAATGGTCAATTGAAGAACAACAACAACAACAACAACAACTGAAAACTCTTAAATATGCCAAGTGTTCTAATAATTTTGGCCACCACTGAGCAAACTGCATAAATGTATTACACCTTTCACCCTAGGGTTAGGGTTAGAGTTAGGGTTTCTATAGTCTGAAAGGACTTGATGTGCTTGTATAGTTAGTTACTGCATAGAGCTATAGCTTGTGATGTCTAGCAAATAGCTAGTTCCTTTGGCCAGATTAGCATGATCCTTTAGCCTGAACAGTATATCTAGCAAGCTATTACTGTAATCTAGTCTTACTACCATTATGTATTACTACCATACAAGTTATAGCTGTGTCGCTAGCTTGCAACCTAGTTTGCAAGTTAGCTTCCTGTTTAGCAAGCTAGCTCGCTCTAGCTAGTTAGCAAGTCAGCTTCCTATTTAGCAAGCTAGCTCGCGCTAGCTAGTTAGCAAGCTAGCTTGTGCTAACTATGTAGTTAGTAAGATAGCTCATGCTAGCAAGCTAGATCGCATTAGCTAGCTACCAGTTATGACTAACGTATTCGGCCGAATTCAGTATAGTCTAAACAGAAACTAGCTTAGCATGCTAATCGTTGTTTAACCAAGTCATGAACCAATCAATTCAACCAATATACTGGCCCAACATATTTCGCTTTTTTTTTATTGGCTTACATTGTCTTAGCATTCCTTAGCAATAATGTATCTTCATATATTGGTCTCTGTGAGTACATGCTACTGCCCTCTCAGTCCAGTCTGAATTGAAAGTACCTGCTCACAGCACCTTCTCACGATAAAGCTGGGAACGAGGTTACTGCAGCCTCGACTCCCTCGAGGTGAAGCTAAGTGGGGGGATGGGCATAGCCATGATGGGGACCGGGGTGTGTGAATTGCACCTGGGTGGGGGATGGGCGAATGCGGTTAGAGCGTTGGTAAACGTGGGGTCCACAGAATTCAGTATATTTTTAAGCAGCTCTGGGCTTGGGCAAAATTCAGGACATGTTCTTGACGACGTGTGCTTGTTTGTTTGGAGAGATAACGTACAGTTAATGTGCTCAATGGACAAAAAAAATTATTTGTGTAGGTACATATTACATATTAATACATATTAATATAATAATATAATAATAATAATTTTATTTGTCTAGCACTTTTCATACAGAAATTGCAGTTCAAAGTGCTTCACAACAGTAAAAAAATACAGGCATAAACTTCTTTGCCTACAGATCCGGGAGACTGCAATTCGAAACTGGCCCCTGTAATTGTCCTAACACAACCCCCTCCAATGTACAGTAAATTACCAAGTATGGTCTTGTCAATATTCCAATGTACAGTTTTGTTTGTACAGTTGTACAGTTTCTTCCCCCTCAAATGTATATACTCTCAAATGTATATAATGTAACAGTACTCTCTTCTTAGAAACGGTCTATTAATCAGAGTTTCCAACGCCAGGGTCTACAATATATGACAGGCATTGTACTCTTAAACAGTACTGTACTGTATATTTGTAGATCTGGTATGTCATAAATGTCTGGATGTAACAGTACTGTCTATCTGTATGTCATGTATGTAATGTATGTTATGATGAATTGAAAATGGGGGACCCTGATGTAAACAAGACGAAAGTCTTTCTCTGGTCTGCATCCCCTTAACAATTGTGTGTATTGAGCCGTACTGTATTGTACCCATTTAGCAAGCTAGCTCGCGCTAGCTAGTTAGCAAGTCAGCTTCCTGTTTAGCAAGCTAGCTTGCGCTAGCTAGTTAGCAAGCTAGCTTGTGCTAACTATGTAGTTAGTAAGATAGCTCATGCTAGCAAGCTAGATCGCATTAGCTAGCTACCAGTTATGACTTGGACCAATGATTCTGTCAATATATGTGTTTTTTTATGATAAGCTTTTGGCTTATCATACTAACTAGCAATCTAGCTAGCGAGCTAATTAGAGTGAGCTAATGCAAGCTAACTAGACAGCTAGCTTGTATGGTTTGATTGATTGATTGAACATTTTATTTAACAGATTGCAGAATGGGTACAATACAGTACGGCTCAATACACACAATTGTTAAGGGGATGCAAACCAGAGAAAGACTTGTTTACATCAGGGTCCCCCATTTTCAATGAATCAAGTTTCTTTATTAGTTGTCATACAAAAATACAGAATACTTTTATATGAAATGCTTCTTTCTGTTTTGCTCCTGAGTGTGCTAGATAAAAATAGATAAGTATAAAATAGAAAGTGTAAACAAAAGTGTTCAATATGCATGATATATACAATATACAATGCAGAGTAGAGAAAAAGTTACTGAGTTACAATACAATATACAGTACAATGCAGAAGTGGGATGAGGTACAACTTAGGGTAAGGTGCAATGACGTATCAGTTATAGTGCAAATCTCTTTACCAATAAATATAAAGTGTGTTAAAGTGTCTAAAGTGGGTGCTACAGTGAGTTGTTTATTTAAAGTGAGTGTGTATGTGTGGATGTGTGTGCTGTGAGTGTATTTGATGGTTTGTTACATAGTGTTATTGTCGTTGAGCATCGATCCTGATGGCCTGGGGATAGAAGCTCCTTCTGAGTATCTCTGTGCTTTCCCTGAGACTCCGGTATCGCTTGCCTGAGCAGTTCAAAGAGGCAGTCAAATCATAACATTTATGACATACAAGATATACAAATATACAGTACTGTTTATTTACAGACAGAGTCCCCGTCTCCCACCCCACCTACTCACCCCCCCCCCACCCCACCTACCCAACCTCCTCCAATGTACAGTTTCTTCCCCCTCAAATGTATATACTCTCAAATGTATATAATGTAACAGTACTCTCTTCTTAGAAACTGTCTATTAATCAGAGTTTCCAACGCCAGGGTCTACAATATATGACAGGCATTGTACTCTTAAACAGTACTGTACTGTATATTTGTAGATCTGGTATGTCATAAATGTCTGGATGTAACAGTACTGTCTATCTGTATGTCATGTATGTAATGTATGTTATGATGAATTGAAAATGGGGGACCCTGATGTAAACAAGACGAAAGTCTTTCTCTGGTGTGCATCCCTGTTACGACCCCTGTGTGTCTAAGGGTAAAGGGCTGTAACATAACAGTTGGTTGACAGAAAAGATGGACCACGTTTGTAAACAACAATGATATTTATTGGTAAATGCAAAGGAAGCACATGTAGCTCAGGGGTGAGCCCAGGCCAAAACAACAAACAAACACCACTATACTCCAAATAAACCCAATCTAATCTATGGTAAAAGAAATTACATTACCTAAACTACTCTTACCTAACCAAAACAGGAGAAAACAATATCCAAAGGAAATGGCAGCTCACCCCATCTGTGCTTCCTGAGAAAGGAGGAGAAAAACACATTAATGATACATACAACAAAATGGAAACATAACAAAACAATCTATAGGTAACAATGCTCTCTCTGCAGCCATACAATCACAAAGGCACTTTCACTATTACAAAGGCCTATAAACAAAAAGGGATATTATCAAAGTACAATGCCACAAAATAACACTAGGCCTAGCCTCATGCCAGAGAGAGAGAAAGACTGAAGGGAGAAAGCCATGTTTTAACAGGTGTGGGGTGATCCATGATTGGGGGGTGTGGATTGCGTGTTGGAGTCTGGAAAGCCAACCACCAATCACTGCTGTGTTGCAATAATGGAAGGATTGGCCTGGCAGGGACCAATGGGGAAGGGAACAATGGCTGGAGGGAGGAAACAAAATGGAGAACACACACACATGGAGACACACACTGGGGAATATATACATTGGGATGTAACACCCCCATACATAAGACAAAAAACATGCCTACATAAACTACCAACTAAACATGTTTTTTTTTCTTCTTTAACAACGAGATAACATCCCCGAGATAACATGCACTCCAAAACAAAGAGCTATGAAAAAACTAGCAGCAACATAAAACGAGTCCACAGCAACATAGACCGAGTAGACAGAAAAAATAGATCAAGTCGACAGCAATATACAGTAGAACGAGTCGACAGCAACAGACAACGAGTCGACAGCAACAGAGATTTCAACTACGAGACAGAGCATCCGCCAACACATTATCAGACCCCTTCTTATGCTTTATGCTGAGGTTATAATTTTGCACTATGAGCGCCCAACGCATGAGGCGCTGATTGTGGTTGTACATCCGCGACAGAAAAACCAATGGGTTGTGGTCGGTGTATACTACCACTGGTAATACGCTCGAACCGACATACACCTCAAAATGTTGCAACGCATACAACATAGCCAAAGTCTCCTTTTCAATAGTGGAATAGTTTAGTTGATGTTTGTTAAATTTCCGGGAGAAATAACAAACCGGGTGACTGACACCATCGTGATCTTCCTGTAATAACACCCCTCCAGCTCCCACCCCGCTGGCATCCACCTCCAGCTGGAACGGCAGGGAGAAATCTGGAGCAGAGAGAACAGGGGAACTGCATAAGAGAGCTTTAACACTATCAAATGCATTTTGACAATCAGCTGTCCAAATGAATGGTTTGGACGGGCTACACAGGCTAGTGAGAGAAGTGACGACAGAAGAAAAGTTCCGGCAAAAACCACGGTAATACCCAGCCATCCCAAGGAATCTACGCAATTCCCGCCTAGTAGTAGGCACTGGAAAAGTTGTGATTGCAGATATTTTTGCATCCACCGGACGCACTTGGCCTTGTCCTACCTGCTTACCAGGATAGGTAACCGTAGCCTTGCCGAACTCACACTTGGCAAGGTTAAGGGTCAGGGAGGCTCCAGCTAAGCGGTCAAAGACAGTTTGCAAGGTTGTCATGTGGTCACGCCAGTTGGTCGAATAGACAACCAGGTCATCGAGATAGGCATTACAATTTGGAACACCAGCCAGGACTAGGGTCACCAGTCGCTGGAAAGTGGCCGGGGCATTACGCATTCCAAAAGGCATTACAGTATATTGCAAAAAATTGTCAGGAGTAACAAACGCAGAGATTTCCGAGGCACGGGGGGTCAAAGGGACCTGCCAGTAACCCTTTAACAAATCTAGTTTGCTAACATAGGTGGCAGATCCAAGGTTGTCAATACAATCTTCCATGCGGGGCAGTGGGAAGGAATCAGGCACGGTGACAGCATTTACCTTTCGGAAATCAGTACAAAATCTAGGAGTTCCATCCGATTTGGGAGCCAACAAGCAAGGTGAACTCCAGGGACTGCAACTTGGCTTGGCTAAACCATGTTTTAACAAATAGTCAACCTCCTGTTGCATCATGGCCCTCTTGGTGATGTTAACACGGTATGCATGTTGCTTGATAGGCACAGCATTGTTAACTTTAATATCATGGGCCAATACAGAAGTACAGGAGGGAACATCACCAAACAGAGCCATGTAGGCCTGAATCAAATTTGTGATGTCCTCTCGCTGCTCCTCAGGTAAGTGTGCTAAGTGAGTGGGCAGGTTCAATAACATCTCAGTGTTGGACAATCTAGCACCCTGATGGGCTGCATTGCGCAACTCCAAGCCATCTACATCCTCACCACTAACGTCAGGAGAGTCCGGAACTATTGGAGTTGAGGCAACAGCAGAGACGGCTGTCTGGTCTGAGGTCTTCACCTGCACACTATCTCTGGAAAAATATGGTTTAAGCATATTGATGTGGCAAACACGAGAGTGACGTTTACGATCAGGGGTGCGAACCACATAGTCCGTATCACTTATCTTCTTGTCTATTGCATACGGTTCACCGACCGCTGGTATAGGACAGAGGGGAGCAGGTGGAATTACCTGGTTTGGCTTTCCGGTGATCTGACAAGTACTACAGGTACGACAGTACTGTGCTACATCGGACTTCAAACCGGGCCAAAAGAAATGTTGAAGTATTCTGTTGTATGTTTTAGTGACTCCCAAGTGTCCAGACCAAGGGTGGTCATGGGCCAAGAACAGTACATGCTGACGATAAACTGCAGGGACAACAATATGATAAACAGTGCTCCAGTCTGGTACCTGATCTGGTAGCCCTATCTCCGATTGTGCATGCTCTGCCAGTCTAGTACCATGGGACCTCCATGTACGCATCAAAACTCCTTCATCCACAAAATAAGAATGCAACTCTCTCCTCTGTTCTGTTTCAAGAGAAGAGAAACATTTTGCAAGAGAAGGGTCAGCCTTCTGGGCAGTAATTAGCATTTCACGAGTAACGGGTAACTTCAAAGCGTCGGAACTAGTTACAGTTGTCTGTGGGGGTACCTCAGCGGTATCAGAAGTTGGAGCCAGCAACTCCTCCCTGACAAAGGCTGAAGCAAAAACAGAGTCAGACAAATTAATTTCATCACCTCTCTTTTTCAATTGAGCCCGAGTGACAACACTTGCAGAAAAAACTTCAGGGAAGTTCTGTGACAAGTCATCAGGCAGAGAATCTGTGTCTGGGTGATCCAACACTTCCAGCACAGCGTTCACCTGTCCTCCAGCTAAATCATTTCCCATGATAAAGGAAATGCCTTTAACTGGCAAGAAAGGTCTCACCCCTATTTTAAAGAAACCAGTGACCAAATCAGATTGTACATGAATACAGTGTAACGGGGCTGGCACGAAACCCATCTCAATACCTTGAACCAGGACACTAGAACCACAGGAAGATTTCTCAGACAGAGGTAGTACATCAGAGAGGATAAAGGATTGTGAGGCTCCAGTATCTCGTAAGATCTGAACTGTACACTGATCTTTTGGATCCCCTGTCAAGGAAACTAAACCCTTGGAAGTAAATGGCCTGAAACAAGGATCGAGAACATCCTGATCATTGTGCATCTGTTGATCGGAATCAGGTGCCATTTTAATCAGACCAACCCCTTTGGGTTGCCTAAAGTTCTGAGAGGACGGTTGCTGCTTACGTTTCAATGTTAAACAGTCAGAAATAACATGACCAGATTTATGACAGTAGTAACATGTCCGCTCCTCTTTTGAGCGTGGAGGTGACATTCTTGGTCGGGGGTGTGTGAATTCTGAATGGTTGGGGACAGAAGGTCTCTGAGAGAAATCATGGGGGGGAAACGAGTCACGCCTATCAACAAACACAGTTTTATGGGTTAGCGCAAACTCATCAGCTAATACAGCAGCTTGCTGCAGAGTGGACACTTTCTGCTCACTCAGGTAAATTACAATACGCTCTGGCAAACGATTCTTAAACTCTTCTAATAGAATGAGTTCTCTGAGAGAGTTAAGATCTGAGGCCTTGCTTGCTGCACACCATTTATCAAAGAGAGTTCCCTTCTCTCTAGCAAACTCTACAAAGGTCTGGTTGACAGCTCTCTTGTGACTGCGAAACCTCTGCCTATAAGCTTCGGGCACAAGCTCATATGCACGAAGGATGGCAGCCTTCACAGTATCATACAATAGACTATCTTCTAGGGAAAGTGTTGAACAAACCTCTTGGGCTTTACCAGTCAATTTGCATTGAAGCAACAAAGGCCAGACCTCTCTTGGCCAGCGCAATGAAGCAGCAATACGCTCAAACACATTAAAATAAGTATCAACTTCTGTCTCTCGGAACGGAGGCACCAAAGCAATGTGTTTACTTATATCAAAAGTGTGTGATGAATAAGCTGTGGAGGAGGACATACCCGGGCCTTGTGGAGGAGTCGGTGTAGCAGAGTTGGATCCACTCCTTAGGACTTCCAGCTCCAACCTCCGCAGTCTGAGCTCTTTTTCCACTTCATGCTCAAGCTCCAACCTACGAATGTTAACAGCCCTTTCATTTTCTGCCTCAAGCTCCATTCTACGAAGCCGATACTCCGCCTCACGTGCTTGTGCCTTCTCCTGAGCCTCCATCTGGAGACGTGCTATTCTAACCTTGACCTGGGCCCCTTCTCGAGACCCAGTTGACACAGGAGAGGTCAAGTGAAAATGTGGCAATGTGACGTTCACACCTGCCTTTTCAGCACCCTGGGCTTGCTCCTCAGAAGGCGGTGCTTCTGTAGGTTCACCAGGAGGACTTGCATGTTCATCAGAGACCGCAGGTAAAACAAGCGTCCCCTGCTCCAACAGCTTATCTACCACAAGACACCTGATATCCTGCTTAAGATGCTTTTGTTGAACCGAGAGTTGAAAATGTGTGGCAATCTCCACTAAGTCTGCTTTGCGGCAGCTATCTAGCGCTTCCCAAGTAGGATTGCTCAAGAATTTCCCCAGATCAAAAGTACTAACTGCCATTATTTTTTTTTACACAAATGCCATTTTTACACAAATTAATTAATAACTATACAAGTGTAAACAAACACAGTTCACCAAATCCATCAACCAACAATTGAACACGGGTTATAAAATCCAGGCAGAGCCCCCATTTATGTTACGACCCCTGTGTGTCTAAGGGTAAAGGGCTGTAACATAACAGTTGGTTGACAGAAAAGATGGACCACGTTTGTAAACAACAATGATATTTATTGGTAAATGCAAAGGAAGCACATGTAGCTCAGGGGTGAGCCCAGGCCAAAACAACAAACAAACACCACTATACTCCAAATAAACCCAATCTAATCTATGGTAAAAGAAATTACATTACCTAAACTACTCTTACCTAACCAAAACAGGAGAAAACAATATCCAAAGGAAATGGCAGCTCACCCCATCTGTGCTTCCTGAGAAAGGAGGAGAAAAACACATTAATGATACATACAACAAAATGGAAACATAACAAAACAATCTATAGGTAACAATGCTCTCTCTGCGGCCATACAATCACAAAGGCACTTTCACTATTACAAAGGCCTATAAACAAAAAGGGATATTATCAAAGTACAATGCCACAAAATAACACTAGGCCTAGCCTCATGCCAGAGAGAGAGAAAGACTGAAGGGAGAAAGCCATGTTTTAACAGGTGTGGGGTGATCCATGATTGGGGGGTGTGGATTGCGTGTTGGAGTCTGGAAAGCCAACCACCAATCACTGCTGTGTTGCAATAATGGAAGGATTGGCCTGGCAGGGACCAATGGGGAAGGGAACAATGGCTGGAGGGAGGAAACAAAATGGAGAACACACACACATGGAGACACACACTGGGGAATATATACATTGGGATGTAACAATCCCCTTAACAATTGTGTGTATTGAGCCGTACTGTATTGTACCCATTTAGCAAGCTAGCTCGCGCTAGCTAGTTAGCAAGTCAGCTTCCTGTTTAGCAAGCTAGCTTGCGCTAGCTAGTTAGCAAGCTAGCTTGTGCTAACTATGTAGTTAGTAAGATAGCTCATGCTAGCAAGCTAGATCGCATTAGCTAGCTACCAGTTATGACTTGGACCAATGATTCTGTCAATATATGTGTTTTTTTATGATAAGCTTTTGGCTTATCATACTAACTAGCAATCTAGCTAGCGAGCTAATTAGAGTGAGCTAATGCAAGCTAACTAGACAGCTAGCTTGTATGGTTTGATTGATTGATTGAACATTTTATTTAACAGATTGCAGAATGGGTACAATACAGTACGGCTCAATACACACAATTGTTAAGGGGATGCAAACCAGAGAAAGACTTGTTTACATCAGGGTCCCCCATTTTCAATTAATCAAGTTTCTTTATTAGTTGTCATACAAAAATACAGAATACTTTTATATGAAATGCTTCTTTCTGTTTTGCTCCTGAGAGTGTGCTAGATAAAAATAGATAAGTATAAAATAAGTATAAAATAGAAAGTGTAAACAAAAGTGTTCAATATGCATGATATATACAATATACAATGCAGAGTAGAGAAAAGGTTACTGAGTTACAATATAATATACAGTACAATGCAGAAGTGGGATGAGGTACAACTTAGGGTAAGGTGCAATAACGTATCAGTTGTAGTGCAAATCTCTTTACCAATAAATATAAAGTGTGTTAAAGTGTCTAAAGTGAGTTGTTTATTTAAAGTGAGTGTGTACGTGTGG